>NC_079164.1:73713162-73888162 GCF_947568905.1 Ostrea edulis | reverse complement strand
TAATTATGACATCACAACACGGTGATTAAACTCCCCTATGACACTACATGTATCTCAAAACACTTGTAAGGAACATATGTTTACATGAACATTACATTAAAATTCTATCCAATAAAATTCTTTTGTGTGAAGTAAATTAAAATTTCATTTATTTTCAAATATACATGTGTTGATAAAACTTATAAAGGTTAACTATATTCTATCAAAATGAAATATCTTAATCCAACATTATACAATGCGGTAGACTGGTGATTAGACTCCCCAAACAAAGTGTACAAGCCTCAAAGAGTTATTTCCAAATAAACACAAAATGCACTGAAAATATATTGTGTCTTTATGGAATAACTCCATATCCTTACCAAACAACTTTCAAGTTGATTTAGAAAGTGGATACAATAAGTGAATCTACATTATAACACGTACATAACCATACTAAACAATGGAGGAAATTCGAATTTATGGGAAAAGTTGGCGATGTTTTTGGAGTGTTTTAAAAACTAAACTATGATAGTAGTGCTGTCGAATGATTTATATGGGGAGGATTTACGGACAATGCGCCTTTTTAATTTTTGTATTTTTTAAAGAGAGTAAACAATTTACAAATTTACAAATTATGTAGTTGACCATTGTTGATTGCACTTGCCAGCAATCTCAGGTAGACCGAAGTCCCTCCATACCAAATTTTCAGGTAAACCTTCCGATTGTTTAGTGGTCTCGGACCTTTGGCCCACCGTTACTCCGTTAGTGTCCATCAAACCCCGTTTTTTTTCTAAATACAGCTTACCCCATATAAAGTTGATAAGAACAGAGGAAATTCCAAATACAGACAAGCCTATTTGTTCCGATATTTATCTTCATTTTGTATACAATTACTTAAAAAAACAATATATTGACATGATACACATTTTAATCAATTCTATCTAAGGAAGACATCTATTAATAGGTTAATTAATCATAGAAACTTACTTCTGATCGTGTCGACCTCAAACGCTTCTTCATCGTCGCCATATTTGATGAAAACAAAACGCCTTAGAGATCAAGACTAACGGAAGTTGCTTTTCGGAACTCTCGGGAGTTACTAGTTTTATATTTAAAGTTCCGGGAGTGTAGCTGACAAGCGAAATACGGCCAGTCCGTAGTAACAACTTTTTCAGACACTTTTTTGGACAAGTCGTCGTGTCCAAGTCGTGTTGGGTACTTGCCGGCATATACCCAATTAAGGCATTTTAAGTACATTTAGCGACACTTCCTATTGGGTATACCCAATAAGCAAAAAGTACCCAATAAGTACCTTCTGAGTATAAAAAGAACCCAATATATGCACTCTCGTAAACACGGACAGACAGACGGACAGACAGACAGACGGACGCCGGACAAAATGTGATCAGAATAGCTCACTGGAACCTTCGGTTCAGGTGAGCTAAAAATGTGACGATGAAATTATTGCAAATGTAAAAATTTAACGATGAAAATTAAAATACAGTTCATCGAGCCCTCAATACAGTTCAGTTAAAAAGAAAACACATACTATGAAGCGTTATTGAAATTTTACTATAAAAGAATCTATATTGTTGCATAATTCTGTCAATACTAGTACTATTATATTATATGACTAATACAACATGATTTAATCATATAATATGAACACGGTCTACACAAAGCGAAGTTCCTTTAAGCTTACAATGTTGGATTATCTCCAGTAAACTTTTACTTTGACCATTTTCAAATCTTGATTAAATACAGCTTCCTTTAGTCTTCACTTTTGTACATCTATCTCCAGTCATCTCTATCTTGTACATTTCAACTTCCAAAGCAATGTATGCATCGCTGTAACTTAATAAAAATCACGTGCATAAAGGTCAATGCATGTGCAAGATCCTAACAATTATATATTCATTGTAGCTTTATTGCAAAAGGTAGAAAAAGTCACGGAAGTACCATCTACTGAAGAAATAAGATCTACTAACTTTGTAATCAATGATAAAAACATTCAACCAAGCTGTAAATTCATTTTGCTAAATAAGTATAAAATACAATGCTCGTTTAATACTTGTAGCAATGTAATGTAAATACTGTTATGGCTAGAACAAGTATTGCATGTACATTGTATAGATTGCTAGATAAACTTTAGTAATTTTTTTAGTAAACATAACACAGACTATATGGAATTGCAGCTGGCAAAAGTGTAGCAAGTTTGTACATTTCTGCAATAATTTCATTACACTAAAACTGACCCTTATCACAAAATAGTCTGGCAGAAATTTACATGCATGTACACATAAATATACTGGTTCATCTGATCAGTTGAACATGAATATATCATAAGTATATACATCAAAGTAATATATAGTCATTATTTCACATATCATGCTGCATGACAATAATGTACATACAACATTTACATATAATGCAGCTTCACTGTACAGTCAATATTACACATAACATACTACTTCTAAGTAAAGTACAATCAATACTGTACATGTCAATATTTCATCCGGCTTAGCTTTCACTTAATGCGATGCTGGGTCTATTTTCTTTGGATAGTTTGGATATATCTCAATAAAAAATTTATGCTTGTTCAGAGGATGATCAACAGTGAACCATTGTTTCCCATTTGTGTCTTCTACTATACATCTCTTCACCAATATCTTGCCCAAAGTTTTAGCGTTAGTCTTTTTTTGTGGATAATCAAATCCATAAGCAAATTCACTTTGAAGTTCATCAGCGGGTCTCGTCAACTGTAGTATTGTTTCTATTTCACAGTGTCTATAGACAGGATATAGATCTTCCTCTACTTTGGCTACAGCCTTGAATAAAGCTATGGTTAAAACTTCATGCGCCAGTGTCACAGTGTTGTTGTCCACTTGAAAATAACCAGGTGTGGTTCTGATAGCGTTCTCTAAAGAATCAGTTGTTAAACTTGCCTCAATATAACCTGCAAAGTTCTCCAATTGATTTCCAAACCTGTGTTTTCGAACACACATTATATAAACAAGACTATAGTAAAGTTCGCTTGAATAAATTTTCATTTTCTGAAAGCCTGTTAACAAGTTCTCAAGAGGGGCTTTGCTGAAAGCCTCATCAGAAAACAATTCATGATGGCAGCAGTGCATCCAACTCAGGAAAGGACTGCCAATCTGGCCTTGGTTTAGTGATAGTTTGGCACTCACTGATGCAAAGTCAATACTTCTAAACCAGCAGTTTGGAACCTTTCGGCAATGACCCCTTTTCTGCTGTTCTTTGAATATTAACAGTGTTTCTGCCTCTGACTGCTTATCTAAGTCAACTGTAATATTTCTATTTTGCAGAAATCTCAATTGGTTAGTTTTCTTGACTTCATCCAACACATGCTGATGAATTCCAACAACAACTTTGATATCCCCTTCTGGATTTTCTGAAATTTTCTCCAGTAAATTTTCAATTTTCGAAATTTCTTTTGATGAGAATGTATTACATCCAAACTTGCCTAACATGTTGTCACAAACTACCAATGTTTTCTCATCGGTATTTTCGTCTAGCAGAGTTTCTTCCATCCATCTTAGCGTCCATCCTTTCTCTCCATATTTCCTCTGAATTGCTCTTAAAGCCTGTGTTTTACCACATCCAATGGTCCCTCTACAGATCACCACGTTCTTTGTAGTTAGAAGCTGTAAAGCAGTCTTTACTCCCCCTGTTATCACAATTCCATGCTCGACGACACAATCTGGATTCAGTTTTATACCTGACAATGTTATAAGAAAACATTCTAAAGCAAATGTTTTGTAATTTGTATTTTGACTTGCTAATTTATTGATGTTTGAGACAACTAAATGAACCTTAACAAGACGAAAAGCTTTCTATTACGACTCCATAGTAGAGTGGCGCAAAACATAATGTCAAGCATAGACATTTTATGCCATATTTCATATACCAGATAAGGCCACATTGCTCACCCAAGTCTTCTTGGTCCTGTTGTTGTTCAATTGTTGTTATCTTTAAAAGAAGTTTTGCAATCTTTATTCTCTTAAAAATTGTTGACCCCATATGGTGGCACAACCTTGCTCCAAAGGGTCAGAACAAACAATAGCTTCAACGCTTTCCTATATTCTGTGGAGTTAATGGTGATGCCCTAGAATGGATCAGATCCTATTTACAAGATGGACACATGTGTGTTACCATTGGACCTATTAGGTCAGATACCCGTCGGTTACCTTTTGGTGTTCCCCAAAGATCTATTTTAAGACCCAAATTATACTGTCTTTTCACAACACCAATAGGAGCAATATGGCATCGTCATGGTAATCAGATCAGAAGAAAACTGGGTAAACTACGTATTTAGCATGGAATCCTGCATCGCAGACATAGGATCTTGGATGACATTGAACCTTCTTAAATTAAATCAAGACAAGACTGAACTAATTTCATTTTCAACGAAACAAAACTTAAACCCTACATCACATGGTGGGGGACCATACTATCAAGAGTACAACATGCGTGAAAAATGAAGACGTATTTTTCGACCAACATCTTACAATGGAAATACAAGTGCCATCAGTAGTTAAATCATATCACCATAAGAGTTTTCAACATCGGGCGTATAAGACTCTACTTAACAAACGAAGCTTGTAAACCCCTAGTAAACGACATTGTAACATCTAAACTTGATTATGGAAACTGTTTTATTTTGGAGTAGGGAAAAACGGCTGCAACGGGCTCAAAACACTACTGCTCCTATAGTTATGAGGTTGCCAAAACGGGAACACATATTTCCGATTTTGGAGAAACTCCATTGGCTTCCCATCCATTACCGACCCAATTCAAAATTTTGACGTATACATATTGTTCCTTCAACGGATCATCGCTGTCATAGATCGGAGGTTTTTTAAATGAATACAACCCAAGTCGACCATTACGGTCAGAATCGAAGTCACGACGTGTGCCAAAGATTAGGAGAAGAGTACTGACAACGTCAATTCAGCTGGGCTTCAGCAAATCTCTGGAATTACCTTCCAGATGACATCAAGAAGTCAACATTGAAATTTTCAAACAATTCTTAAAACTCGTTTTTATCAATTAGTATTTTAGTATGTTTAAACTGTGACACTCCAAAAAAAAAATTCTTATCGATCTTGATTATAGTGTTTTAACAATTTTACAGATATAAGATCTTATGTCATGCTATCATTTAATTGTGTTTTATCGTTGCATTCCTCTTCTTACCCTTGTAAATCGTCTTTCAGTAATTTGTTTTATATAAGGCGCTATATAAATTTTATCATTATTATTATTATAAATGTATTATATGAAAGTAAATATAACGAAAATTGATCACTCTCATAACTCTTATAAGGAATACAAAATAGAGAGTTGGACAAACACGGAATCCTGGATATACCAGAGGTGGGATCATGTACCTAGGAGGAGTAAGCATTCCCTGTCGACCGGTCACACCCTCCGTGAGCTTTATATCTTGATCAGGTAAACGGACATATCCGTAGTAGTATAATATAATTACAAACTTCAAACACAACTTTTAAAACTTGCATTTAATCTGTAATTGGGTATTTATGAATACAGTTATTTTTAGAAAGCTAAACCAAATCCAATAATCCACCCACAGCAGTTTTAGTATTTTTTATGCCTTTTTCTATGTATTTATTGTTCTTTGTTTTAGTTTGTTTTTATTGTGTTACCTCAGTTTTAGTATTATTTTATGCCCTTTTTTTATGGATTCGTTGTTCTTCGTTTTAATTTGTTTTTATCGTGTTACATATAAAGCGCTTTAAGGTAACTGTCTTAATTAGATAAAAGCGATATAAAAATGTAAGATCACAAAGTCAAAGAATGATATAAAATGAGAAATGCATTAATTATCTTATCTTAAATAGTTCAATAGATAATGCCGTGGTAGATTACAAGGTCAGAACTGTTGGTACCAATATAAAGATCTTCTAACAAGGAATAAGAAACATGCACCACTTACATGTACCATTAAAAGTTTGGTTAAAGTTTTAAAATTTGAGATAAACTCCAAGAACACAAAGTCAAGCATTACGGCATCAAAGGAATTTTGTCATAAGGAATATATACACAAGATATAAAAGCCTTGCCTATAATAGTTCAGAGAAATTTTTCTAGGTTAGGCTATCTTAAAAGTAGGCCAAACTCCACGGTCACATGGTGAAAAACTATGGTACCAAAAGAAATATCTTGTCACAAGAAATGTACATAAGAAATCCCTATAACTCCCTATAAACGATTTGTTTTAATCTATTTCCCGTATATTCTTAACTTTGATCTCGTATTGCATCTCCACCCTACCCCCTGGGGCCATGATTTGAACAAATTTAAATCTACGCTATGTAAGGGAGGTTTCAAATAAATTTCATATTTTCTGGCTCGTGGTTTTTGAAAATGTATTAAAATAATTTTGCCTTTTGTTGATTATCTTCCCTTCGGAGGGAGAATGACCTTCATTTGAACACACTTTAATCCCCTTTATCCAAGGATCATGTGCCAAACGGAGCAGTGGTTCTTGAGAGGAATTTTAAAAAATGCCACAACCTTTATACTAATTCTAAGTTATCAACATTTCAAAAACGATGTGGTACTTCATTTGAACCAACTTGAATCTCTTCTACACAAATATGCCTCGTGGGAAATTTGGCTGAAAATAGCTCTGTAATTCTGAAGGAAAAGTAACATACATGTATGTTAAACATTTACGGACGAATGGACGTCAGACAAAACGTTATCAGAAAGGCTCACTTGAGCTGTTAGCTCAGGTGAGCTAAAAAGCAAAACTCAACGAAATAAGTAATTACCATAAAACATTCATAATCTGAAATAGAATGGAAGTAACTAACATATAATTTGCTGTTTGTGACCGTTAATACTGATTTGATTATTGCAAACATCTATTTTACTGACTCCGCGGATGCCTCGCCGGTAAACCTCTATACATGTATACGACTGTTTATCAGTATTAATGATCACAAATAAACAATGATAAGATAGTACATTCTTTAATTAACTTGATACAAATTAACATCCCAGTTTAAGTGTAACAAGATACATGAATATTTCATGATTCATGCGTAATGTTTAATCTTGGTACACATACATACACGAAACATCCATATCGTTTGATCGTATACTTACTCTGTATTTTGTCCTTCATATCTTCAGAGCCTTCCCTGTCATCTGATGATGTATTGTTACTCTCTTCCACAGCCACTGTACCATATTTTTGTTTCATCCTATTCCAAACAGCATCCATGTTTCTAAATTCGCAGTTATTGTCGCAGTATTTATTCCACATTTGTCGTATTCTTTCAATGTCCGCACCAATCGTTTCATCAGCAGTGTTCGGAGGTTCATAATCCCAACCTCTAGTTGGCGGCTTTATGTTAGGACAGACATTTCTAAGCAATACAAACACCAAGGATTTGTCCAGTTTATTGTAATCATCGCTAGCTTTTACAATTTGGAGATCCTTCAGAAATGGCTCTGAGAAATGTTCTGTAAGGGATTTCAAATGGATGATTGCCATTTCTTTTAAATCATTGACGGAGATCTCCTTTTTTAAGATGTGAACCAGATACTTCTGCAGAGTTTTAAGCTTCTCTATTCTCTTTTTCGTGATGGTGGCATCATCTGTGAAAGATAATTTGGGTTGTATCAATGAAAATTATAGAATAGCTAAGCTGGCAAATCACATCTTCGAAGAAAGCATGAACATTTAATATTTTGGTGATGAATACATCAATACACCTGTATTTTAAAAGAAATCAAGATGACCTTGACAGACCTTGGTACTTCCGATCATATGATGCAACTACGTTCATGCTGTCTTTAATGTCTGGCACATTAGTCTGAATATTTACCATGAATTACGATAACAATAACACTCTGTTATCTAATTAGGAAATAAACTTTATTTTTGACAATGTATGAGTGTATCAACTGCACGCCGGTTTAACACACTTCATAAAAGCCTTCTAGTGTGAAACAATGCAGTTCATATCGTCATGTATTTTCAAATATGAAGTATATTTCTTAAATTTACATTCTACTTTAATTTCTGTCTGACTTCTCTGTTAAAACGAACATATTAAATTTCTCTGTATTTATACGTTCATTTTTTTTTTACAACTGCAACACATTCATGAGGAAATGGCTATCATTACAATTTGAAGAAATATCGAAGGCAAAAACACTGCAATGTAAATATCTACATGTATCTACACATGCTATTTGAAGTGTTCAATAAACTGTGTATTATCCAATATAGAAATAATAAACACCTCCTACATACTGAAAATAGGGTAATTTTGCACGACTGGTGTCATAAAATGTGTACCGATACAGTACTTTCAAACACAAATCTGTCTCCACTGTCTGTCTCAGCATATACTCAATAATATCTTATTAGAACAGATCAAAACATTTCTTGTTAGATACTAAAAGTATTGAGCTTGTAGCAAAGTGACTAAAGGCTTGTTTGTTTGGGAATGACGACAGTAATTAGACACGCATGTTTGTGCAAGTATTGAATGCGAGGCAATCCGCATCAAGGCGGGAATCCTGGGCACTAAAGGGATTCAGTATGAAATTACTCAATGCACAGAAATCTATAAACATTTATCAGAATAGTTGTTACATTGGTCCTTTAGGATTTTTAAATATTACATCATAAATTACAGAAAAATATAATAGATCCTAGTACAGCTAAAACAAGTTTTAATCTCTTAAAGACCGAGAAAATAAGCACCGCCTTCAAATTTACCTGGCCTGTGAACCCTTGTCCATCAGGAGAAATTGAGCTTCACATTGGATGCTAGAAATTGATCAGCATTTAATTACTAGTCTTTGTGTATACCTTATCTATGTTATCTGGAAATCTATGCGTCCGTGCAATCTTTTGATGCTTACCGCGTAATCCAACTGGAGAGGGAATTTTCATGTAGAGATATTCATACAATACTAGTAGTAAATTTTGCATACAATTGCATCAATTATAATGGAATATAGTTACTGTAGTTTATGCTTAGGGATGGTAATGATCGATATTATGAATTGTTAAAATATAATTTACACGGACATCGATTTTATGCTAAACAGATTAATTATGAGTAAATATATTGTACGTTAATGAAATTTTGTTTACATTCAGTTGAAAATTTATAAGCGTAATTTTCGCCTCGAAACATAGCGACTAACATGCATGTAACTGCAATCTAATTAAAATTAGATGTTAGATCCGCTCGCGTATTCGCATATATGTATGCGAATACGCGAGAGGATCTAACATCTAATTTCAATTAGATTGATGTAACTGTCAACTTATCGGAAGAGAAGTTAGCCGCTATAAGGGCTCTTTCTTGTGTATAATGGTTGGAATTGGGATCCAGAGGAAGAAAGAATTCTTCGTCTGAACCAGTACATTATCGAAGGAACTGTCGGAAAATCCGAATATCCTGACTGTTTTTTAAGGTCATGCATTATGGACGAGTAACACAGACAACTTTGGTAGCCAGAAAATTCTGGTGTGTCGTCCAGAAAAACTAATTCAAACAGAAGAAAACTTTCTAAGCAATTTTGGAATATATACATGTACATGTAATCATCACGGGGCATGGGATGATGTTTGGCAGTCAATCGTGGGATACCGGGTATCCAACGGAGGCAGTCAAATGGATACAAGAAAACTTAGAATAAAGAATATTCTACCTGAGTTTTCAATGGCTAAAGTTCTTATGTATATAAGAATAAATTTATCGAGCTTTGATTTTTACATGTTTGATTCATTAGGTTTAATTATCAACGTTTCGATTAACCTGCGCAAGAAAAATTACTACCATGAATTTTTCAATCTTACAAAAACGTACAGGTCATATAGGTAACACAGATAACATCCTGTGTATTTGGGACAGTATATACAAGCTAGCAGGGTTTCATCGGGCTCGGGGCTTCACACCTGCCTTAAATTAGCTCGGCCCCGCACTTACCTGAGGAAAACCTATCGTATGAAAACCTCGGCCTTTAAATACTTGTTTTGTAGTAGGAAATTAAGAATTTCGTATCATGCCAGAAATAAAGTATAAAAATAAATATTTATTCGGTATATACAAACAAACATACATACTTGAATACCTAGGATAACCCATGAAAGCTCGAAAGCTTATTTCCATTGGGGTCCTTTGATGCATGGATGTTTGAGCTAGGGGGTCATTTGTGTGGGAGGAAACCCACGTGTCCGAGCGGGCGACCGCCATACTCTCTCACATATAACCACTGCCGATCACGGGGATCGAACTCGGGTCGCAGCCGTGAGAAGCGAGAGCGTTACCCGGACACCATTTGTACAGACAATTGTATCAATGTTTTTAAAGATGGTCCTCTACATAATCAGCTTGTATAGAGTGTTTTTCCAGAGTATTCTGCTATTAATTTATGGTTCATATTTGTTAAATAAATACCATCTCATCAAGATATCGTGAAATATAATTTTTGTATAAAAAATTTGAATTACGGTAAAGATATTGATAAACATTATATAGCACAAAGAAGCATATTAATGCAAACATTGAAGAGATTTTTATGTCAGTTTGAAAGCCTATTATACTTCTACTGTGCATGAAATAGTTATAAATAAACTTTGAAATGAAAATATACCATTATCGCCATGGTGTTGTGCATAAGGATAAGCAGCTGATTTGTCTCTTCCAACCTGATCTGTTTTTAATTACATTAAAAGAGTATTTCAAAATGATTCAAACTTACTGGTAGTTTGAATTGAAAGCTATAAAATATAATATGGTATATTGTATTTATTCATTATCTGTCGTCTTTGATTTGTCCTTTTTAACAACTTTACTGTACAATGGAAGGTCTACCAATTAAAGATATGCAATAAAATTAAAAGAGTTACTTTCAGTTTTCAACTTATACTTTTAAAAATGATATATCTACATCTTTTAGTACTTGCTGCATTTATAAGTAAAAGAAACATCCCTGTATTATATTCAAATTGCTATCTTTAAAGTTCTCTTCAACCTTTCTGTAATTCAATCTCTCATCAATATATATTAGTTAATACAGACTGAATAAATTCAATACATACTCTGCATGCATTCAATTATCAATTATGATTTTATATAATTCAAACAAGAAATTAAGGTTCTACTAATTTCTAATTTCTAAAACCAAATAATGTGTAAAGGAAGCATGAACAAAATCGAGGAAATACTTTCACTTGTTTGTTTTTCTTCACGTTTTCCTTCTTCTATAATAATTTAAAAATCACAATTAAATCTTCAAAAAACTTAGTTTTTTTCTCACATCAATGGGAGTACTAAATTAATTACAAATCTTACATGTATACTTATAAATTTGCTTCTGAATTTGCCATCATTGGAAGAGACCAATGGCCTACCATTTACAGCTATCACAAGCTCAGTATAACCTGCTGTTAACAACAAAGGAGTAGGGCAGAAAACTGTCTTCTACATATCATATTACAGTCAATATATAGTGTGAGTAAACCCTTACAACAATTCTATACAAATACATATGTATATATGTAAGACTCTAAAGTGCGATGGTCTGCTCCAAAGTTCGATGGTCTGCTCCAAAGTGCGATGGTTTGTCAACATTATGGACGCCAAAGTGCGATGGTCACGCCAAAGTGCGATGGTGCGGAGTTCAGTGATGTTTGTGACGTCACGTCATTCTTAACGTCTTTCAAAATAAATCCGAAGTAATGCAACGCTTCGTTAGTTTTCCCCAAACGAAGGTTCTTTACGATCCAGTGCTGACATCAACTTCTTCGGGATATATTAGAGCAAGGCATGGGTGATTAAGATTGACATGAACGACATCAACGGCAAGGTTAACATTGTTGAGGATAGAGAGAAGAGCAAAGTCCATTTGTTGTCGAACTATCTACTTCGCCAAACATTCTGTAATTCATGATCATTTACTTTGGTGTACATGTAATAAATTCCTGTGGGTATACTATAATGTAAAACATTCTATACGATTTCGCGTTGGAAATCTTTGTGTTTGATAACACGACAACTAAATGGTAATGAAATAAGTTCTTATTCTTATTTTTGTGCATGGATTTTACACTGATATTTTGGTGAAACAACACACGGTTGGTTCAGTCTGTACCAAACCACTGTGTCGTTTACAAACCAACTGACTTCGGCGTACCACTCCATCGCACTATGGCGCATTCGTCTTATATCATCGTACTATGGCACATTCGTCTCACACCATCGCACCTTGGTGTGTCAGACCATCCCCATTTTTGGCGTGTGAGTGTGGACCATCACAATTTGGCGTGTCACACCATCGGGGTTTGGCGTAGACCATCGCACTTTCCAGTACTACATAGCTCTTATCCTTGAACGAATTTGACTCCACTTTTTTGGCACACTGTTTTTGCCTATAATAGCTCTAAAACGTCATTGTTATTTCGGATTTCAAACATTTCGGTTGAGCATCACTGAAGACACATAATTTGTCGAAATGCACATATGGCGCATCAAAATTGGTACCGTATAAGTTTTACATATAGAACATTTTTGTTAAATCTAATAAAAAAGAATAGCATGGGGAGAAATCAGTCAATCAGATTCATCTTTGGCCATTTTTTAATTTGATTTACTCCACCACAAACAGGAAAACATTTGTGTGTGTAATTCTTATGCAAAAGAAGTTGAAAATGATTCAGCTAATCAGAATCTGTAATGATATTTGTGTTGATTTGAAGAATGAAAGGTGGAGATAACGAACAGACCAATCTCATAACTCCTATTACCAATACAAAATAGAGAGTTGGGCAAACACGGACTCATAGACATAACAGAGGTGGTATCAGGTGCCTACATGTAGAAGGAGTAAGAACTCGCTGTCGACCCCAGGATAAATACATGTAATAACATCTCTTATCTTAATACACATAATGGCCGACTTCCTTATGAAAGATGAATGAAACAAAAAATGTTTCAGAAAGATGTATACCCCCGTGGTGAGAAATTGAACAAGAGGCCCAGGGGCCTTATAGGTCACCTGAGTATCATGTAACAACCTTCCAATGTTTGAATTAGGTTTGTGTTTAAATATAAGAATTTTACTTTTGGATGGAAGAAACATTGAATAGCTATGTGGTCATGAAGTACATGTGTCATTTTTATGTTCAATCAATAATCCTTTTTAAAAAACCTAGGTCTGAGACATCATAAAGAAAATGGTCAAAGACTCAATTGGCCGGGTTGCAATATTTAGAGTAAATGATTTGGGTAGGGATTTATTTGGTGGTAGTTATCTGTTGCTCCACTCGACTTACTGCTAATAATGCAGTCACGGACAACGACATGTCTCTTACTGTTACCGTGAATAGTCACATTTCCACGTTTGAAAGATGTACACTCGGTCGTGGCGAAATAGGACAATGGACCATGATGTCTAGAAAGTGTGGACGTTGCTGCCTCATTGGCCTCACAAATTCTGCAAAACATTTTGCCATCACGAAAATTTCCTCCGCCATTTCAGGACTGGGGTTCTTCCTTTACTTTTGCATTTCTCTTTAGACATTGCTACGCCATCTTTTGATGCAGAACTTTCCCCGTGTGATTCTTGAATTTCTTTGTTACATGTACAAGGCTGAGGCTTCTGTTTTTTACTATTGATAAATCCAAAGTGCTCTAAACCTCGTTTTCCCGCCATCTTGATTGTTTTGACCGAGACTAAAAATATTTATTCAGACTTCCGATCCCGATTCTAAAAGTTTACTGGTTGCCCAAATTTTCTTCACTCGCGAAAATGCGACTTAATTATAATCTCTAGTCGCAAAATTAATTTTCTGGTCGCAAATGCGACCGTTTTACTCGCAACTTGGAACACTGCTGATATATGTAATAATAAGTATAATAACTAAAATGAACAATAACTTCAGGTGCTTGAATTGTATATGATTATATGATAAAAATACAGAATATCTCTATTTATATTGCAAATTTACATCTCATGCCCAGAAAATTTGACATTCATATATAACTGAATTTTTCCTCAGAGGTAGTGCAACTAAATTTAACCACAAAAGATAATCTCATTTACCTTTTTCAAGTTGAACTCTATTTTTAGTAACAACTTTTTGCTGTAGCGCCCATATTCGAAAAAGGTCAGACTTCAAAAAACCTAGTGCATAACTTCAATATATATACTTACTTTCTGCAAAGTTTCAAGGTTGTACATAAAAAACTGTAGGAGGATTTGATTTCACAAAATTTCCCCAACCGCCCGCCCGCCCGCACTTCACCATACTATAGACCGGATTTGCACTTCGTGCAACCCGGCCAAAAAGGGTTATTTACTCCTTAGATAAAACCAATATAAGAAGATTTTCAAAGAATTTCTACATTTTCACTATATGACCAATAGAGCCCCACCCTAACACAAGAACCCCTGCCCCAGGGGTCATGAATTTCACAATTTTGGTAGAGGGCTCAACGCTCATTATAATTATGCCCATAGTTTGGCTTCTTGATGTCCAGGAGTAAAGAAGAAGATTTTTTAAAATTACACTCATTTTGATGGTTTTTGCCCCACCCCTCAGGCCCCAAGGGGGGCAGGGACCACGAATTTCACAATTTTTGTTCCCCTCCACCCACAGATGCTATATGCTAAAATTGGTTGAAATTGGTTCAGGGGTTTCAGAGAAGAAGCTGAAAATGTTCAAATGTTAACGCACGACGCACGACGAACGCCGACGGACAAAAACAAAGAAATATTGCATTTTCACTATATAATCAATCAGCCCCGCCTTTGCACCAGAACCCCTGACCCAGGGGCCATAAGTTTCAGTTTTGAAAGAAGCATCCTTGATCATCATTATCATACTATTAGTTTGTCTACTTAATACCCAGCAGCAGAGGAGAAGATTTTCAAAGAAATAAAATGCATTTTTACTATATGATCAATAGGGCCCCACCCTATAACCAGAACCCCTGACCCAGGGGCCATGAATTTCACAATTTTGAAAGATGCATCTTTGCTCATCATAACCATGCTATTGGTTTGTCTACTTAATACCCAAGGACAGAGAAGAAGATTTTCAAAGAAATAATGCATTTTCACTACATGACTTATAGAGCCCCACCCTAGCACCAGAACCCCTGATCCAGGGGCCATGAATTTCACAATTTTTAAAGAGGCATCCTTGCTCATCATTACCATGCTATTAGTTTGTCTACTTAATACCCAGAGACAGAGAAGAAGATTTTCAAAGAATTTTTACATTTTCACTATATGACCAATAGAGCCCCACCCTAACACAAGAACCCCTGCCCCAGGGGCCATGAATTTCACAATTTTGGTAGAGGGCTCAACGCTCATTATAATTATGCCCATAGTTTGGCTTCTTGATGTCCAGGAGTAAAGAAAAAGATTTTTTAAAATTACACTCATTTTGATGGTTTTTGCCCCACCCCTCAGGCCCCAGGGGGGCAGGGACCACGAATTTCACAATTTTTGTTTCCCTCCACCCACAGATGCTATATGCCAAAATTGGTTGAAATTGGTTCAGGGGTTTCAGAGAAGAAGCTGAAAATGTTCAAATGTTAACGCACGATGCACGACGAACGACGACGGACAAAAACAGATAGCAATAGGTCACCTGAATGATTCAGGTGACCTAAAAATGTTATACATATGTGTGATAGTTAGACTTTTGTTTTATTATTTTACATTGTACTTAGATTTAATTCAGATTTCCATTCATTCATCTTTGCATTCATTCAGGCGGAGTGCTATTAACTTCCGAGTTTTGTGTGTTTGTGTTAAATAAACCTAAACACCCCTATTTCATATAGCGGTTAAGTCCATATCCTAGATGAGAGCAGGTACATTTTATAGGAAGTGTACTGGTTTTAAGATTTATATTGGCTGGTTATTAATATCTCGGCCAATGAGAGACCCTGGCTGGAATTTCAGGGTGCTTTCAGGCATTTTTGGAGTGAGTAGGTAGTGAGTTGTTAAACAAGTAGAAGAATAGTCTGTCTTAACAATGGTGTGACTGCAACATTTTAGTAAATCTTAAAGTACTTGGATAGTTCCATACAACACCTTTGCCTGTAAGTAAGTAAGCTATTTGAAATATGTAAAATCACTGATTTAATTCTATAAGTAATTAATGAATGAGAAAAGTATTTTACCACATTTGTATGAAATAGGAGAATGGAAGTTGATAAATGTTATGAATGTCTGGTTAGCTTTTGTAAGTTTTCATTTTAATTCATGTATCCTTGAATATGGAGGTTTTGTGAATAGTATTACTGAATATCGTTAAATCAACTGCACAGGGGCTAACTCGGTTCCATAAACTGATATGTACTGTACATACGATTGACTAATTTAATTGCTATATTTTAATCGCAGAAATTGTATATTATGAATTAATGAGTATTTGTGATTGTCGAAATACGATGTCTTAGTATCGGCCAAGTGTTGTTGGTATGCTTATATGTTGTCATTGTTGTTTTAGGGTTATTTCATTTCTTTTTGTGTTGTTCCATTATTTCGAACACATCGATATTTTCCATTGCTGAATAAAACGAACTCACAACCCTACAACCATCTTGTGAAATTTATCACCACGAACGGTTACAAATGCATCATTTAAACGATGTAGTAATGCCAAAAGAATTCAAGACATTGAGCGGACAATATATTCCTACGTCCAAAGTGGCTTTGACTATGTGACCTAAAAGTCAATGGGTATCATTTATTCCCTGAGATGTACCTGTGTATCACGTTTGGTCTCAAACAAATGATTCTTAATTGAACACTCCGGTGGTAGTCCCTAACTAACCATATTGGGTGCCCACTCTCTTGGCCCCTTTGGCCTTTTAGCTGATAGAGAACACATACTGAGCTTTTCTATATTTATTAGAATAACCAGACATATTTCATAACATGAAACGATGAACTAAAATGGACATAGTGCACACAGGGTGAATTGGCAGTTACGGCCGCATGTTACATGTACATGTACAAAGTAAAAAATTGCAGGTCTAAAGGGATATCCGGAGTACCGACCATAGGTATTAGGGCAAACCGGTGGCCTCGTGTGAGCACGAGAGCCGACGTCCCAGACTGCGACATCAAGGGACCGAAAACGGGCCCGCCCGATCTGCTTTACCCTGTTCCACCAAATAGCCCCCCGGTGAGTCATACCAGTACCTCCCCCTGGTATTCCGGAACTGGGGTCTCCCCTCCCAGTTAAGGAGGTGGAGAGGACACCAAGACTGCAGTCCTGGGTGCCCCAATTAACTTGAATCAAAACTTTTTCACGTGAGCTACTATACACAGCTTTCTACTTCATATGAGCCAGTACTTGCTCATATGAGCCACATTAGTCCCTCTGTCTTTGTATGACAGATGGGCAGGGAACAACAGGCCAGATCGGACGGACACATTCTTGTATTATATCCCCCCAGACCTGCCCTGATTAAGTAACAATGCGACATGTGTAAAGAAGGGGAAAGTAATGGATGTTGACCAAAATTAGACCAAACAGTTTACAGTGTTTGTCAGTCAAGCTCGCAGTTGCACTTGTGTCTGGTTGAGTCCAATTGAAAAGAGATGTGACGTCTGTTCCTTCTGCATGAGGTCTATTTCTGGCCTCGATTCTGAAAAATATAAACTGGCATGGGAGACAATATAATTATTGCTATGTCCAGCTTGACGCATGACTTTTGACCATCTGAACCCAATATTGATAGGGGTCATTTACTCTTTATGATATACCCGTGTACCAAGTTTGATGTCTGTCACGCAAAGAGTTCACAATATATTCAATAGGCAGTATTTCTCTATATCCAGAGTGGATTGACCCAAAACCTTTGGACATTTGACAGCAAAATCAATGAGGTCATCTACTCTTTAGGATGTATCAGTGTACCAAGTTTTACGTCTGTCAAACTAAGGTTACAAACAAGTTGATGTTACAGGGGTTTCAACAGTCTCGATTGAAGTCAGCATTTCGCAAATTCTATGGTCGTTATAACGATCTAGTTCGTCAATACATTTTATCGTAGGGTCAAATGATGTCTGACGTGTTTCATACTGATTATTAGACCGGTCTTGGGACACTGATTTTGACTACTGATAACTCCGTTTACCTGATCAGGATATAGGGCTCACGGCGGGTGTGACCGGTCGACAGGGGATACTTACTCCTCCTAGGCACCTGATCCTACCTCTGGTGTGTCCGGGGGTCCGTGTTTACCTAACTATCTATTTTCTATTGCTTATAGGAGTTATGAGATTAATCACTGTTCGTTATCTTCGCCTTTCATTTAGTGGACAGTATCTTCTTATGACTAGTTTAACCCTTGACATTTGCGTATGTGACATCAAAATCAATAAGGATCATCAGCTCCTTAGGCGGTAAAGGGTTCTACAGATATTGAGAGGACAATACATTTGTGTTTCCGGTTTGACCTTTGACCATGTGACCTCAAAATGTACTCATTACAATGTACCAAGTTTGTTGTCTGTAAAGGAAGGTATCGCAAGATATTCAGCGGACAATTACTTCCTATGTCAAGGAAGACTGTCCTTTGACCTTTTGACCTGAGAATCCATAGGAGTCGTCTTCTATCTATAGTGAACCAACATATGAAATACCATTACGATCACGTGAATGATTCTCAAGATAATGAACGGACAATAATTTGTCTACCGACTAACAGACAGACCGACAGGTACAAAGTAATATGCTCCTCTCCTTTGAAGGGGAGGTGCATAAATATAAATATCCCCAATACTTGTATATATCCTTTTAACTCTAATTGTCTAGATGGTCATGGATTGCTTGACTCCTGATCTGTAGATCGTGGGTTCGATTCTAGCAAGAATTTTTTTAAAAATCAAAAGAATATTTTCCACTGAAATTGGTTTTCGTTTAAATAAATAACGTAAATTTAAAAGTTTTAAGTTTCAAAACATTGTGCATCTCCTCCACTTTCTATCCATATCAGGTGTGTTATTCCTCCATAAGGACCGGTAAGGGAGCCATGCCAAATTCGCATGTAACCATGAGAAAAACACAAAATATGTTACACCAGATATATAAGGCTGAACAAAATATATTCTACATTTTACATCAGATAAAAATTTTCTTAATTATTCAAAAGGTTTTACAAATAGACATTTTTTTCGAAACAGCAGATGTGTATCCAACCAAGTGAACAAAGACAAGTGATTAAAGTGGCAGCTTGTTGAAGCAAGATTTTTACAATATATCATATTTGTGCAATAAGCCACAATTTCTGTTCCAGTGGTTCTTGAAAAGAATAATGTTAGATGATACCACATCATATTTTAACCATTTGTTCATTTTCTCCCGTTTGAAAAGGGTGTGACCCTTCATTTGAACAATTTTAACACCTCACCCTCTTGTTTTACCCAAGGATGCTTTATGACAAGTTTGGTGTTACATTAATTCTATTAAATTGAGTATATATCGTATGAGTTGCATTATGATTCTTGCACAAAATACATTTTATGTTGATACAGTCAAAAAGAATTTTTCACTCATTTACACACCTCACAAATTCAGGTAAAGTGCCAAAAACTGTATACCAGACTGGCACCTACGGCCATTTAGCAGTACAGGAAAAGTCTACCTTTAAATGAGATCTCACTCTAATTCCCATTAAACGTAAGTTAATGAGAATTAAATCTGAACCGCGTTCACATGGAGAATTTGATGCGCTTAGTTTACTTCGAAATTCGAATTAAAATTTAATGCAAAGTAAAATTTAATGCGCATCCGTGTGAACGAGGCATTAATTTGAACGACTGGCGAATTTTATTTCTAAGGGCAAGCTTATTATGAAAGAAAAACTGCTATATATTTTAGTGATTAAATGTATAGCATGGTGTAGGATTGTACCAGGACCTGCACAAGAGACGAGTGCTCCACCTACCGAGCTCTTGCAGCAGTCCACCCAACTTATAGAAAGCATAAAAGTTTATGTTAAACATAGAATCTATTTGGTCAGCCTACATGTAAATTACAATGCTGAAGATATACAAACAATTTACCTGACTCCAAAAGAGCCTCTGATTCTATTTGGCCCGTGTTTTCCACATCTATGTAAAAATAGACATAAAACTTTTAATTCATTGCAAAATACGTATAAACTTACTTTACATCACACTGACACATGTTATCACAGAGGCATTCTGGTAAACCAAAAACGTGTTCAATTTGTATCATCTCATCGGACACCAGGCTAATAATGCACAGATCCTGATTGATCACACACATTCTATTGTACAGTGTATTAACAATCATTTAATGAATCAAATCATAACATGTGACTCTCTTGATTACTCCGATAAACTTCGAGAGTCCGAGAGATTGAAAGTTGAGCCCAATCTGGAAATTAAAGATCTCATCATTATGGTTCAGATTATTTACTAATTGCATAATTACAACATCCGGGGATTATTTTGACACATTTACTTCATATTGTTCAGGTAATCGACTTCATTTTATCAACACAGAAGTTTATGACGTATTTAATTTTGCATGGGATTAAATTTCGTTATTTTCGTGTATAGATGAAAAGAACAAAATTTAATTTAACAATATCTTTTATTTCAGAAAATATTTATTTCAATGTCAGAAATATATATGTCGCTGTTATTTATCGTCCATTACAGCCAGTACCGAAGTTATATTCCGTTTGAGTACATGCATCTTCACTTTGTTGTGTTAATATATAGCTAGTCATCTCATTACAAAAATACATAAGTGAAATAAAAAGGTCCAATGTAATTAAGAAAGATCAATATCAAAACAGTGCAGTTAATTATAAGAGAGTAGGTATTGATATTAACACGACAATGTACTCGTAGACACACATATTATAGCTCATCTACCTGCAAATCTGTAGCTCTCTGGGAAATCATTGGAACAGACTCTCTGGTCTGTCCCAGTATATTCACAGAGAGGTACATATTTACAGCCACATCTAACCGCTCACAGACAGTGTGCTTAAAATTAACACATCTATGAAAAGTGAAGATAGCAGAAATAAATACAGGGCATAACAAGAGGTACTGTGAGCAATGCTCACTAAGAATACCCCCCCCCCCGCGCTTACCCCAATCTCCCAAAGGGTGTTGGTAATAGGTATAAACTACCTCTTTTCTGAGTGTAAAAAACAAATGGCATGACAAACCGAACCATATTGCTACTTCGATGTCCAGTGCGCATGACCTTTGACCTTTTGACCCCAAAATCGATAGGGAACATCTTCATCCCATGGGTAGTCCATACATTGTATGTATGATATAGTGACTGTAGGTGGAAAGGATAACGCTTTAGAGCCCGGAAACCATATTGCTACTTCGATGTCCAGTGCGCTTGACCTTTGACCTTTTGACCCCAAAATCGATAGGGAACATCTTCATCCCATGGGTAGTCCATTTATATGATATGGTGACGGTAGGTAGAAAGGATAATGCTTTAGAGCCCGGAAACCATTGCGTCTACAGACGGATGGACGGACAGACAGACGGACAACCCGATTCCAGTATACCCCCCCCCCCCAACTTGTTGCGGGGGGTATAAAAAGGTACGTTTGCAGTACATGTAATTCAAAATAGTTTTAGAATAGGAGCCTCACAGGCCTTATCGGTCACCTGATTATTAGTGAAAAGCATCATTAGCCCCCAGAGCTATGCAATCTAGAGAAAAAAATCCTGTTTTCCATATCGAAAATAAATTCTGATGTTCAACAACAATATCAAACAAGATTGAAAACTCTGGGGTTGCGAAATTTTACAATTTTGGTAGTCCTTTTCTGCTTTTCCTAAATGAAAGGTGAAGATAACGAACAGTAATCAACCTCATAATTCCTATAAGCAATTCAAAATAGAGAGCTGGGCAAACACGGACCCCTGGATATACCAGAGGTGGGATCAGGTGCCTTATAGGAAGAGTAAGCATCCCCTGCCGACCAGTACACACACCATGAGCCCTATACCTTGATCAGGTAAACGGAGTTATCCATAGTCAAAATCAGTCTGCCAAGAACATCCTAACAATCGGAATGAAACAAGTCAGACAGCATTTGACCAAATGATAGGTTGTATTGTAAATATGTATATAGTTTTTATACCGTGTCAGCATACTTAATCAGATCTTTCAAATGATAAGACAATAATCATTATAATAATTTTAAACCCATTCTGTAGCAAAATCCTTATCCCTGGGATCATGAAATGCACAATTTTGGTAAACGACTACCTACTCTTTCTTTATATTGATTAAGTTGCAATTTAGTAGCAACAGTATTCAAATTTAAGATATCGCTGAAATGTTTTACCGATATACACTATTTCAACAAGTCTGGCCACGCCCTGGAATCAAAACCTCTACTCTGGGGATCATAGAACTTACATTTTTGTAGAGGGCTTACTGCTCTACATCAATTTGTATTTAGTTTTTGCTACAGATGTGAAATTGCAGAGATTTTTTAATATTGGTAAAGGAACGACAATTTTATCTGTCCTTTAAGTAGTTCCACCCTCCAGTGACATCATAAAATTTTGCAAGATCAATGATTTACTCAGATATATTGATGTTATTACCATGAATTTTGTTGGAGTCTTTTCCAATTGTTATTGTAAAAAAAACTTGTTAAACAAAAATATTCCAAAAGTCTAAGTTATATACAAATATTCAATAAGATGTTTCAAAATATTGAATCCAAGGGCAATAACTCTGTTCTCATTTAATTCTTTATCAAGTTCATTATACGATATATTTTCTTTATTTTTACAGAAATTTTGAATAGTTTTGTAAAGAAACAGTTTAGTGAAATTATCATGAGTACTATCAGATCGTTTCAGCCAGTTTTTGTGAAATTTTATTGATGCTGGTGAAGGAAACTTGCAATTTTCCGACGTTGATATATAATTTTGTGTATGCATGACTCGCATCTTAAAAAGTGTGATGACCTATATATCTTATTTGATGATTTATTAGTTTTAACTCTAATAAATTGAAATGAGTAAATATCTTCAATGTTTATCAGATAATTGTAATGCAAGTATGAATGACGTTTTATCCGTCCTTAAAGCCCCGAGGTGCACAAGGTTTGAAATATACAAATTATATTTGCAACCCTTGTACCAAAGATGTTTCATACTATATTTGAAAAAAATGGAATGGTAGTAATCAAAAAGGAGTTAGAAATGCTCAATTGTTAACAGACAGTGGACTGAGATCAATAACAATATATCACAATCATCACCTGAGTGAGCTGCAGAATAAATTGAATAATTTAGCAAATGATTTTCTACTTAAGCCTCGTTCACACGAATACACATTCAGTTTTACTTCGCATTAAATTTGATGCGAAGTAAAATAATGGCATTAAATCAATTCGAATTAAATAGCGTTCACACTGGGGTCCGTGTTTGCCAAACTATCTTTTTTACAAAGGATAGCTTATAGGAGTTATGAGATTGATCACTGTTCGTTATCTTCACCTTGCATTTAATGCGAAGTAAACTAAAACCCATTAAATTCGTACGCATCTCTAAATTAAAAGGTACGCGAAATAAATAAAAGAACAGACTATATCATTAAAAATTATTTTATAGATATTTTAATGAATATTGTGTAGATCTATACAGAATTCATTGTTCAAAACATTTTATATCTGTTAACAAGGTACGTGTAACTGATCTATATACAAGGGGATTTGCATGTCGTGTTTGTTTTTATGTTCTCAAGAAATTACTTGTTATTTTCGCTGACGACCAGCATTCATTCTAGACAATACCATTGCTTCTTCATGACCCCATTTAATGCGAATTAGCTTCACTTTGCGTTCACACGGACCTAATGCGAAATAAATTCAATTTGCATTAAATCCCGACGTAAATCTTAATTCGAAGTAAACTAATACGCATTTAGAATCTCCGTGGGAATGCGGTTAAGATTTAATTAGCATTAACTTACGTTTAATGCGAATTGAATTCTTCGTGTGAACGAGGCATCAGACTATTATTTCTTACTCATATTAAAAAAACAAGCATATTTCAAAATAAACTTCAGTGCATCAAAGATGAACCAGAAATCTAATTTTATGCCGATTGATTGGCATTACAGGTTTACTAGTAAGCATAACAATAGCCTCTCTTCCGTGCCTTCATTACTACCCATCAAAGTACTAGAAAACACCCCGTCTGTTTTTCTTTGAATAAAGCTTACCTTCATTCCGTGCACCTGTGCTTTCGTCACCTCTACCAAATGGAAGACGACTTCTCCATCCTACAATACATCCAGATAATTATCACTTGACATTTTGTGCTGTTTAAATCTCTGATTTCTCAGTCTGCATAACTTTGCAAAAATTTGTGAAACAAAAGTCAACTCCCATCTTCAATGTTCACATCCATTTGGACTTAATGCCAGAGCTGTGTTAATTTACTGTGTGGTAGTAAATAGTGTTAATGTATGACACATACATTATAATTGTCAGATTGGAAGAAATTTTGGATTCCCACATGACGCCATCTCACTGATATAGGTTATATAGGTTATAACAGGTACTCAATTTACATCAATACTGATCAATAAGTGCACTTAAATTTACAAGCATTTCTAAGTTCAAAGGAGTTACACTCAGTGGTCGTTTAAACATTTCAAGTAAGATTTTATAGTTACTCAATATCTTGGATCAAGGAACAATTTTTTTTTATTTATTTCTATTCAACATTTTTCCTGATTAGAATTCTGCATTAGAGATATGCACACTTTACAGTAATCACTATTTCTATCTGTCTATCCATTATCGCTAATATGATGCGATATCTTGAGCAGTTTTACAAACATGATCACTTACATAATACTACCAATCTGATTAAAATCAGATCCTAGAATACGCTCACAATAGCTACAATAGGGTAGCGATCTAAGTGAGCGGATCTCAGGATCTGGTTTTAATCAGATTGATAATAGTACCTATATATTCTGAGATCAACTGGTTAAAAGTCAAGGTCAAATTACAGAGAAGAGAAAAACACCATTTTAGAGACTCTCAACTATCAGCATTTGACGGGACACTATAGTTGACTATGCAGTCATAATACATGCATCAACACTTCGTGCAGGTTACATTCCCTATCTCCCACCTTGTGATTAAAACAGTATTTCCCTTTGTAATTATCTGATATATAATATATATATATATATATATATATATATATATATATATATATATAGAGCCTATATGGTCGATCGGTCTAGCGCGCTGGTTACATGCTGCTAGGAGAGTTGGTTCCGCATGTCATGAGTTCAACCCAGGGTAGGGGCGGAAGTGGGTATCCAAGTAATGTGAAATTTTCTGTTTTATATATATATATATATATATATATATATATATTACAATAAAAAAGCAGGAGGAAAATATGCAGTTCCAAAATATATTTATATCACTAGCGCTTTCTGGATTTTAACATCCATCCTCAGGTGAATACAAATATTGAATTAATATTTTTATTCACCTGAGAATGGATGTTAAAATCCAGAAAGCGCTAGTGATTTAAATATATTTTGGAACTGCATATAATCCTGCTTTTTTATTGAATTATTTTGACTGTGTGATACCAACTCTTTCTATTTGGATTATATATATATATATATATATATATATATATATATATATATATGTATACATTTATATATATATATATATATATATATATATATATATATAAAACATGTATTTATAAGAAATGTTGTTGTGAAAGAAATGTTATAAATTGCATTTATCTGTCAGCCTCATTTTAATGAAAACCAGTAGTATTATTGTAAATGTTTCATAATACCTGTATCAACACTTTGTGGAGAGCTACATTCCTTTGTGGGGTCTTCTAAAGGTCAATTGTTGAAAAGACAAGTTTTTCTTGTTTACCTTACCACTCGTAATAGGTTAGTACTGTGAATCAAAGCTAATTAATTAATATATATTAAGTTTTCATGCAAGCTTAAGTATTGCTCCACCCTGGGGCATAATTGTAATTCACTCTGATTGATAGAAAATGCTGAATGTAAAAGCTACATGCAAGGTGAAGATAACAAACAGTGATCAATCTCATAACTCCTACAAGCAATACAAATTAGATGGTTGGGCAAACACGGACCCCTGGACACACCAGAGGTGGGATCAGGTGCCTAGGAGGAGTAAGCATCCCCTGTTGACCGGTCACACCCGCCGTGAGCCCTATATCCTGATCAGGTAAACGGAGTTATCCGCAGTCAAAATCAGTGTGCCAAGAACGGCTTAACAATCGGTATGAAACACGTCAGACAGCATTTGACCCAATGCGAGGTTGTACTGACGAACCAGATTGTTATAACGACCATAGAACTTGCGAAATGCTGACTTCAATCGAGACTGTTGAAACCCCTGTACCATCAACTTGTTTGTCAGTAGCTTACCTCGATTTAAAAACTGACTATACCCAAAACAAGCTCTTGCATATCGAATCAGATGAGATATATAAACACCATATGCAGGTGATAATGGAATATTGCTACATAAATATGGGAAGTTGGCGATGGAGAAGCTGAAATCATCCCGTTTGTCATACAGTTGAGTTGTCAATTTGCCGTTAATGTCTACTTTCAATAAAATATCTAAGTATGAAGCAGAAATGGACGACTCTGTGGTGTTCTTTATTTCGAGCTCACAGGGATATATCAAATCGACATATGAATGAAAGCTATTATTGTTAATAGACAAAACGTCATCGATATATCTAAATGTCGAATTGAAGGCCACAGCGAGAGATTTTTTGTTCTCGCGTAGAAGTTTTTGGATAAATTCTGCTTCATATGAATATAGAAACAGGTCAGCTAACAAAGGACCACAATTCGTTCCCATGGGAATTCCAACAGACTGTTGGAAGACCTGATCACCAAAGACCTCGAAGATATTGTCAATGAGGAACTAGCATATTTTTTATTTCAACTTCAGAGTACTTGTGCGTGGAATCAGAGTGGTGTTTAACAAAGTAAGTTTTTGAATGACTGATCACTAGATATGAATATTTCCGTTTTCCGTTTTTGTTGAAGAAGCAACTGTCTATGATGTCAAAAGTCTAGTCTTTAATTTATCGTGAGGAATGGTCGTGTATAGTGTTGAAAAGTCATAGGTTTTAATGTTATTGATTTGGGAACAATTCTGCGATTTCAAGTTTACTAAAAGTTCTTTAGAATTTTTTAGAATCCACATCTGATTAACACCACTTCTGGCATATGTAGTCGCACAGTAAGTGTGAAGTTTCTCCTTCACAGCTGTTAACATTTTCGTGAGGAGCAAAGATGGGGGCTTGGTAGAACACTTACTGGATCCAGCAATGTATCTTTGTTTGTAAGGTTTTTATGTAGTTTAGGAATCCAGTATAGGTACGGTAACTCATATTCATTCGACCCATTGACTGTGATATTAAATGTGTCTAAAACTGAAGCATGGTTTTGAAGAATGTCATCTTTTAAAAGGGCAGTTGGAGTATAAGTATGATTACCAAAAGTGGAATTAATGCCAAGTTCGTTTAAAATACAGTTGTAATAATGGGCCTTACAAACAAAGAGAATGTTGTTACTAGCTTTGTCAGCTGGAACCAAAACATATTCCTTATGTAACCTATCTAATTCTTTTATCACTTCTGGTTTACTAAACACAGAAGGATAGATGGTACGTACTTTTGTTTTCAGGTGTCTAATGCGGGATTTTAATATATATATAAAGCACAGAAAATTTCACTTTATTTGGATACCTACTTCCGCCCCTACCCGGGGTTGAACTCACGACCTGCGGAACCAAATCTCCTAGCAGCATGTAACCAGCGCACTAGACCGCTCGACCATCTAGGCAAGTCAAAAAACTTGCTTTCGATGACGATGGAATTCTCGCCACGTTGTCACACGCTACACGGTCATTGAGAATGGAAATGGGATACAGTTATTTAACGTACATTTAAGAGGATAATACATGATACACATTGCATTCGACCCCGGATAGGGGCGGAAGTGATGTTATCCAAATAAAGTGAAATTTTCTGTGCTTTATATTAAAATGTATCTTCACTTAGGGCAGTCATTGCTATTTCCGTGCTTTATGTAAAATATTTCAAATGCAATGTGTATCAATGTATAACAGACTACATGATTTTGACTTTATAAGGCTTGCCAATTAATGTTAAGTTTGATCCACAATATATATAAGAGGGTGATTCCATTACTTTTAAATCCGGGAAAATATTGAAAGTCAATGCCAACATGAACTGTAAATCCGAGAACCTTATTTACTGTGCCACTTGCCCTACTTGTGGAGAAAACTACATAGGACAAACGAACAAACTTTAATGCGCGAGTAAGGGTGCACAAACAACAAGTAAAAGATCCTAGTGTGCGGAACACCCCATGTAGTGAACATTTTGCGGAATGCATGGGTGGTAAATTTAAAGTGTTCCCGTTCTTTAAAATGTGGACTGAAAATGAAATAACTCGCAAAGCCAAAGAAGACTATTTTATTAAACTTTTCAATCCAAGTCTTAATAGAAAATAATTATTTGAATAATTGAACTACAATTTAGCATAATATTTTTACAAAATAGACAATTTTTAAATACCTAACACTACCGGTTAACGTTATTATGACGTCATAAAGGACTCGTTTAATTGACGTCATAACAAAGACGTTACTAAACAATTTTTGTATTATAGGATTAAACATTCTTTTTGAAGAATTTATCGATGTGTAAACTCCGGACATTTTACTCACAAACTGAATAAAAGTGCGAAGCACTTTTATGTTAAGTTTGTGAGTAAAATGTCCAGAGTTTACACATCGATAAATTCTTCAAAAAGAATGTTTGATTCTTATAATTCCAATTCGTTCACTTTATTAACAATTGCAAAAATTTGAATAGTTTCCCTGCACTATGTTATTTGTTTTCAGGCGTGTATGAATACATCGCGTTTTCGGATTTATTGATGTGTAAACTCTTGTTCAGCTTTATTTTTGTCCAATCAAAACAATTGTAATAAATGATATTGGAATTATACATATTTGAACTGCCTAATGAACCATGTAGACATGGAGAAAGCGCTAACAGTAAATGATTGTTTTTTTATGGAATGTGTCATTCTGATTTTCAATATTTATTTACAACTGTGCCGAATCAACTTCTAATATAAATATATATATATATATATATATATATATATATATATATATATATATATATATAATTATATATATATATATATATCACTGCTTCCTTTGATTAAATCAAATGTATACATTAGTGTATATGAAATGTGAAGATAACTAACATAAATCCTATAAGAAATACAAAGTATATTATACCTGTTACTTTATCCCTGAACCCCCACTGGTTTTTTCTGTACATCCACACCAGTAAAACCACAATAACTACAATCAGAAGCAAAACCACAACCACAGCTGTCACTGCTCCTCCTCCTCCTCCTGAACCACCGTCATCCGGTCTGTAACAATGGACAAAGACAGAAAAATAAATAAGCATTGACAAAATAAGCAAATTAATGTATACGATTGTCAGTTCCACTAACAATTTACAATCGTCAAATTTCATCATGGTGCAAGACACAATATACAGAAAATCAAAATCAAAGGCATCACAAATGCATCTTATATAGTAAGTATTTCCAAAGTGATACATTCTTTGGTATCTATGAAATTCATATCTAAATTCACTGAACAGAAGTCTCGTGTTTGTACAATCTAATTCTATACATTTTTGCAGTGTATATGCAGCATAGTATATCATTATTGGTTCACGATGTGCTGCCCGTGGAACCTATATACAGATAAATGACATGAAGCAACATTCAGGTTGCCCGAATACTGTAGACTTTAGACAAATGGCATGTAGATTAAAATTCATACATCTGTTGTAATGTTGAGAAAATGCATGTCACTTACATGTATATACTGATGTTGATTATCAGATGAAGGTTAGAAAAATATACCAGAAAGGAACTCCCACTCTAGTGTTAAAAGGTCGCATTAGTCACAATTATTGGATAATGTAAACCATCAAAACTAGCTACCAGAGCCTACAAAATGACACTTGGTCGGCCATTCTGTACAGAGATACAATGCAAGACTTGGTCGTGAGTAAATTAGAGAATACGAATATATTTTTATTGTATGACTTAAACAATTGTAAAAAAAAACAAACAAACATATAGCTGATGATTCTTACTAAATGATACCTGACTGGTCATATTTAGATTAGAGTTATCATGATTTAACAATCCTGACTCCAGTTCATGATAAAAGCCATTCCTTTCCTTAACATTATTGTACAAGATAGTCAAAAATGAGTGAAGACACGAGCTGTTATTGAACGACAAAAACATAATCAATTTAATATTTATTTTTGATACGATATTCAAAACATAAAATGCTATATTCACATCAAAGCCACTTGCAAGTGAACATAATGATTTATTTTTGTTCTTTTTTGTTGGACATCAGCTAACCAGAAAGCTCAAAATTACTTGATCATATCAAAATAACTCCCGTTATGATTATTGTTATTATTATGCTGACTTTCCAATTTTATTTTTTTTTTATTTTTTTTGTATTTAGAATGTACAATGTAGATTAATATTTACGTTTCAACAGAGCAAAGTGCAATCACTCTAACTGCAATTCCAATGCTGCGGATATTTCAAACGCATTATTAATTATTAGGTTATTCTTCTGGAGCATATAACCATGAAAAATGAATGATAACTCATCATTTTTGTGTATATCAAATATCTGGACAAGTTTTCTCTATAAGGGTTATATTTGTTATTAGTGATAAACTTTTACTTAATACATAATTTATCCACAAATAGAGAAGATATGTGGTGGTATAATTGATAGAGCATACATTGTTTAGCAAGTGTGCTGTCCCAGGTCCAAATCCGCAAATGAGTACATTATTTTTTAAATGTGAAAACTTTCAAGAATTAAGACAAAAAAAGTGATCACTGTTCGTTATCTTCACCTTGCACAAAATAAATAGTGATAGTGGACATTTATGAATAACCGTGCCCTAAAGTGAAGTGGTACTGAAATAGTGAAATATTGATAGTATATTAAAAACTCAAGAAACTACTGAAGAGAAAATAATTAAGGTAATTTGCTCTGCTACATCTCGTGTAGAAAATCTGTATTATATTCCGCTCAATATAATTTCATTTAATCAACAAAGACAATGTATACGTTTCCTTCTTTTCAAAGATGTCAGACATTCATAACACATGTTAATGCCAACATTAGAAAATTTCAATGAACAACGAAATAAAAATACATAGAAAACTTGTTGAAAAAATATACTTTTAATTTGAACAGTTTCAAAGAAACTGTTACTTTATTAATGTAAAACAAATTATTGTGGATTTTAGAAAATCAATGTATAATAGACATAACAGTACGGGAATCATTGCCCTTGACAACAGTGTTAAATATAGATGATGAATTATTTATAGAAAAATATAAACTTTTTCAGCATCATCAAGTACTTTACATGTGTTCACTCAGTAGGTTTTTTTTATTTTAAAATTATTTCTATTTGCCTACATTCCGTAATTTGATGTTCGGAAGTGGAGATACATCTATCTGCTCATGTTTTCTCGTGTCGAGCGCTTAGTTTAGTTCACCATACGCAATTGCGCGGTTTCATTGCTAATTCAAGGTACTTTCCTTGCTGATTTTAATCTACTTTTAAGGATTAATTGTGGCCTATTACTATGTAAGTATACAGATGTATTTTAGTTTTATAGACAAAAAAATGTTTAATCATTAAAATATTTTTGGAGCAAGATAGTGTTTTGATTACTACAGCTGTTTATTGAATTGCAGTGGACATATACAAGTTAGAATCCTTATATATATATATAGATTATTTAAAATTTGTATTCACCTGAGGATGGATGTTAAAATCCAGAAAGCGCTAGTGATTTAAATATATTTTGGAACTGTATATTTTCCTGCTTTTTTATTGAAATATATATATATATATATATATATATATATATATATATATATATATATATATATATATATATATATTTCAATAAAAAAGCAGGAAAATATACAGTTCCAAAATATATTTAAATCACTAGCGCTTTCTGGATTTTAACATCCATCCTCAGGTGAATACAAATAATGAAGCCGCCTGTCCCGCAGGATGGAATAACCAGCGACGAAACACCGCCCAGTAATGCCGTCCAGCCCTTTCAGACATGTACAAATACACTTCTGTCATAGGATTGGGGTTTTACCCCCATGTCAGTAAATTCAGTGCAATTTTCATTGGGGCATAACGTTAATGAAATGATCAGGCAGAAAATTGTAGAGGGAAAATATGTAGACCTGACTCTCTTGTTAAAAAAATCAAATATTGAAGACTCGGCTAGCAGAGAATTTTTCTCATTGGAAATGATGGTCAGATGCAGAGTAAGCTAAAGAATACTCTTAAAATTACATCTATTGAAAAATGGACGGACGCTTTTCTCATTTATTTGAATGTGTTCACGTCTGTCCATACAAGTAAATACCAGGACATGCTCAAGTACATGCATGATGTACGTACGGGAGCTGGCAGGTCCTCTGGGTGGAAAATATATGATGAGCAGTTTCGGCTCAAATTAGCAATGGATCCCACCAAATCATGGTCAGCCATTGACACAGAATTGTGGGTTATGTATATGGTTGGGGGTCATAACATGGCACCTGCAGGAGTACAGGGGGTAAATAAATGTTACATGTTTAACTTCCAGGGGTTTTGTGGTAGGAAACATTGCACGTATGCTCACCTTTATAATAAGAGCTTATCTACGAGAAAACCATGCAAAATGTGATGGAAGCAAGGTTGTCGGATCAACAACATATTTTGAGTGTAATAAAGTACATCAATATCAAATACTGTGGCATATTTTTTCGGGGATGTAGTCACTGGATAGGGATTTACAGCCATGTTACTAAAAATAGCACTTTTGTTCTGACAAAAGGGTAAAATTATGTATATTTTACCCTTTTTATTTAAAAATTCTAACAGGTTATGGAAAATGGATTTTTAAAAATTGACACAGTTTATAAAACAACTGGATATACATATTCATATTGTTTAGTGGGACTCTAAAATTTTACTTCCGTTTAAGTGCACAAAGGTCACAAATTTGGCACGATTCCAGATTTTGATAAATTGCAGAAAATGATAACTTTTGAATCAACTAGTAGTAAAAAAGTAACGCTTTGATTTATTCAAAATTACTTTCATCTTATAGAGGAGAAGTATATTTATGATATATCAAAAATTTGTCTTTGGACTCTCGATTATAGTAAACATATTAATACTTCAAGTTGGGCATTTTTTCCTGCTTGTAGAACTTTTATTCTGGTAGCCACCTAAACCTGTTTGCCATGCATGGTCCTTGTTATCTTATTAAGTCTTATATAACTTTATGATTTCACATCAGATGACCAGAAGTATGTATCCATCATTTTTTTTTTTTTTTTTTTTTTTTTTGCAATGGGTCCTGGTTGCCATGGTGACAGATTGCAAAATTTGAAAAAAATAACGTTTTTAAAAAACTAACATGCATCGTTTGAATAACAAAATTGATATATGTGTACTTTCAAAATGCAATTTTTAAAAACAAATTTCATGCCAATTTATATTATGGTATACCCCTCTGAAAATAAATCCCACTTTTTTGCTTAATTGAAGGATATCCCTGGAAGTCCTGGGACTTCCTTGTGAAGTCCCACTTCTCCCATGTCCTAATGCAGTGGGATAATACAGGACTTCATGTTTCTGCATTTGTCCTGGAATATCCCACTTACATCAAGAGTGACTTTGCAAGAATTTCTAGGACATATTTATTACCTAAATGTCTTACAAAGTCCCACTCTCATAGCAGCAGGTTTTTCTAGGACATTCTTGTGTTTTTCAGGACTTTATTATAAAATGAAGACGAAAACATCGTCCCAGAAATTCCCTAAAAATCTCATACTTGATACATTCAAGATAATGCAAGACTTTACACATCTTCACAAGTCAAGGGTTATTGATTCGTTACCTCGCACTAACCCTTGACATCAGTCGCTATTTAAAAGTTGGGCTCGAGAAAAAGGATGACGCAAAACGTTAAAATTAATCAGCCAATGGGATTTCTTGTTTCAGATGAAAGTTTGGTAAGGGAATAAACAGAAAGTAAAAAATGGTTGATGAAAAGATGTGAAAAACATCAAATCGATCATTTGACTGAAAACCAAAAGCTTTCGATATCATGTATCAGAGAAGGAAAATATGTTTTTATTGGGACTAAAACCGGCAGTGGTAAATCGCTACCTTACGAAGTTGTTCCCATTATTTTGGGGGGAAATGCAGTGACGCTGATAGTCGCCCCACTTTTCAACATCATTGCGTGTTAAATTATTTCGTAACGTAATCAATAATTAACATTTTTCGTCCTTTAATTGTTGTAGTTTATTATATAGTTCATAGTCAATTTTAGACAACTTGTTTAATTTGTTAAAACATAGTCGACAAACGTACTTCGACAATCCATCATTTTCATTCGGCTCATACCCCAAAACCTCGTCTAATTGTTTCTTCAAGCAAAACGAACTCCCAAAAATCAATCGATGGTATCTGTCTTGTACTAATTGGCCACAAATTCTACACCATAATGCCGTCGCCATGCGTGTTTACTGTTTAGTTTTGTTTTCGACCGATTATAAAAGCCGTTGTCTGATTGGTTTGCAGCTCCAGGCTGCAAACCAATCATATGTTTCTTCTCGAGCCCAACTTTTAAATAGCGACTGATGTCAAGGGTTAGTGCGAGGTAACGAATCAATAACCCTTGACTTGTGAAGATGGACTTTACATTGCTTTCCAGGACTTCGTATTAAAAGTATGCAAAGAGAGAAGTCTTGCAATTACCCTCAAAATCTTACAACCAGTGAAGTCAGATTATAAAGGACTTTAATGAGGGTTACAGGACTTTTAGATATTAATTGTTACAAAATTAAATCCTTGTCATATCAAAGAAAAGATTTTACATTTTCTGGATTACCTTGACATGTCATTGCTACATAGTTCAGGCTAAAAAAAACCTATAAGAACAGTGAATGATTCGTGGATAAGAACATTTATGTATACAACAACAATCATGTCATAATAAGTTGTAATAGAAAAGACTATATTTCATCAAAAGTAGACTTGAAAAATGAACTTGAATAAAAATAACTTTACTGTCAAATGCGCTATTGAAATCCTCAATGTCACTTGAAAGACTACCATAATTTGAGTTTTGAAATGCTTCATCACAGGAGTTCAATCGGGTTTGTCATGTTTTTTTTTAGGTTAGAATATTGTCCAGTGTATTATTAAGATCATTTTGATAACAGATTTCCAGTTCCTGGGCTACCTTCTTCAAAATAAAGAAGATCCCTTTTTGTGAAAGAATGTTCAAAAATTCATCAGATTCTGTGGTAGGCTTTTCCATTTCCAGAGATGACACAGTGGCATTAATGTTCGAAACTGAACTTAAAAAAATGTCTGTATCAAAAGGATTGCAATTCAGGCTCAAGTGATGATAAGTTAAAAGGATTTTCCAATGTCACGGTCGTATCACTTGAAGTACCAATGGCATATCAACTTTTGGATGTCACCACTGAAGATTGCAGTTGATGTTTTAATATTTAGTACATTTAGGAATTCGCATGTTTACATCTTTATTGCTCAGCATGTACCTTTTGGGTTCTCAATCTCCTGCAATAATAATTAATTACAAATTATTAATGAAGAAACTTAATTTTCAAGACACTGATTAAAAATTTTATATTTAGAAAAGTTTCTTTGACACATCAATGTTTTGAGGTGCAAATAGCAATAAATTATCACTGATGGATACAATCAGCTTGCCATGCTAAATTTTGTAACCGTACTGTCCGTAGTTATTTTACGAAGCAGTAATAATTACAGAACAAGGTCAACTGATCGAAACAGAATCATAATGATGGATATCCATGATACAATGTTCTGGTGATTATACCCTTTCCATCTAGATCGAACCAGTCAATGGTTTACGTTAAAAAAAAGAGTAGTTTATTTTGATATGTTAAGCTGTAAATAGAATGATTGTATCGAGGAATTTCGAGTGGTCCAGCGATCAAGCGTGTATTTTTCCAATGCATGTAATCATTTACAAACGTAAACAAAATAAGCATATGGTACTTACAGAGTGTCATCCGTTACCCCGTAGTCCTTTTTCATTCCGATGTTACTGATTTCCATTCACAAATCTTTAAATCATAAATGACTTCTTTGAAAGTTGTAACTTCCGGTGATGTCGTTTCGGTCAACTTGTACAATGTACGAAGCTTGTCGTGTTTTTTTCTTCTCCCCGTTCTAATTCGATATAAGATATATCATGTATAAAATATATCATATGTATATATATGAAGTCTTATACACTGGGTTTCCACTGGTCGATTGTATAACTTTTTACTGATCGTCTTTTGGTTACGTGTTGACCTGGGGACGAGTCAGTCAGTGTACGAGCTGACGTTCACGCAAGTGATCAAAGCGCTTTTTTTTCAATGTTCCTTTCTGGGCGCGAAGTCAGGGAAATATTCGCAAGGATGGAGAACATTCAACAGAATCAGTATGCAATCAAGCATGGAATGGATTCCAGATAGGAATATAGGATTCACCTTACACTCAGAAACTGGGGGATAGGCCTAGTTGTTCAAAATACACGGCGTTACTGGTTAGTATTTTTACTTTCGGTTTGTAATAATTCGTCTTTTTTGGTAGTCTAGTGGAATTGTCACACCTTAACAAATTATCATCCTGTTTCCAATATTTTTATCTAGTACATGTTCTCTTTCATTGTAGCATGGACTTGAAGAGATAGTTATGAATTTAGAATATCATCAAATGACTTTTAATAAGGCACTGTTTTCAGTGGATGAACTGACATCATGCAGTGTGACAGGAAAACGCCCGTGAGACCAAAGATGGCTTAGATAAAAGGGAAGACGATGCAGAAGGTGCATATATACAAGTTCAAGACATAGATATTTCAAATTTTGCATGATGTTCATTTACAAAACCTGTTATGCAACCTCTCAAATAATTCATTATGCTATCTTTTAAGCCTCTGTACCAGAGAAAAATCCAGAGATGGCCCTCAAAGAAGTTAGAAACAAGATGAGAGACCGTCTCAAGTTGTTTAGGTCTGGAGCCACCTTCCCCCACCCACGAGTCGAAGAAATAGATCTTTGAACCAGGTTACCCGTGACATCAAGATAAACAAAATTCAACTTCAGGGACAATTTGATAATACCTGTTTAAAAAATTTTTTTTTAGCTCACCTGGGCCGAAGGTTCAAGTGAGCTTTTCTGATCAAAATTTGTTTGTTGTCTGTCGTCGGCGAAAACTTTTCACATTTTCATCTTCTCCAGAACCACTGGGTCAATTTCAACCAAACTAAGTGACACAAAGCACCCTTGGGTGAAAGGCTTTCAAGTTTGTTCAAATGAAGGGCCATGCCCCTTCAAAGGGGAGATAATTGCAAAAATACGGTGGGGTCATTCAAAAATCTTCTCAAGAACCACTGGGACAGAGAAGCTGAAATTTACATGGAAGCTTCCTGACATAGTACTGATTCAAGTTTGTTAAAACCAATGACCTGGGGGGGGGGGGTTGGATTGGGTCTCAATAGGGGATCAAAGTTTTACTTACAAATATACAGGGAAAATCTTTATGAAAATTGTCTTCTCAAGAAACACTTGGCCAGAAAAGCTGAGATTTACATGAAAGCTTCCCGACATAGTGTAGACTCAAGTTTGTAAAATTCACAGGGTTGTCACTAACGCAAGAATAGGATCACAGAAATTTCATTGGGGTTTGTCTGATATGGCGAGTCCCGCAAACGTGTCTCGGACTCTGAGTAAAAATTATAATTTTACTTAGAAGCCCTGATTTGTGTATTAATTAAAACTCATAGGAAAAAATCTATGTAAAACGTTACGCTCTAATATGAACCGAGATGATACCACCGAGTTCACAGTGTCCCAATCCGACTTGTTTGTTTAGTGCAGTCAATTAGGTGCAAATTAGAATATAATATTGAAATTTAGATACAAAGTAAAAAACATTTTGCCACTCACAGGCAGTTATTTATATATGTTTCTTTTTCTTTTTTTTACAAATCAGGATCTATATTTAATTTTAAATGTTTGTCTTCCGGTAGCCATTTTTATTGGAATTGAAAGTAGCGTAGTTTGTAAACTTTGGTAGATTTTACATCATTTTACAAACAAAATTAGTACGCATCTATTTTATCACAATAATTATTTAATTAAAATTTTGTTTAATACTGAATAGGGTTGTAACGATGATAGAGGATTCGGGGAAGTAATTCTGTTTGCAATGGGCAATTAGTTGTATGAGACCGAGTCGTGAATGATTACTTTTAATTTCATGTGTACAAAGTGATCACTGCAATGTTATGCATGGGCTTGGCGAAAATTAACTGATTTTTGCCATTTGTTGAAGATGAAAGTGAACAGAGGTACGACATTAGCTTGTGTTCACTTGGTATAAATAAAGGTGTAGGAAAAATCTAAATGACTCTTTAATTCAACTTTCATGGGACTCGTCAAATTTTCATGGGACTCAAGCTGCTTACAAACCATGATACCGAGACTCGTCTTCAATATTTTCTAGTGACAACCCTGAATCGTGGCCCCCAAGGGTAGGTTTTGGCCACATTATAGGGATAAAAGTTTTACAAGTATATGGGAAATCTTTAAATATGGACCAAGATGACTAAGGTGAGCGATGTGTCCCATGGACCTCTTGTTTAATTATTTGTTTACGTAAGAAATAGTGCTTTTTAGCTCACCCCAGCCATAATTTAAATGAACTTTTCAAAGTACTTGCTTTGGAAGTTCATATAAGTATTGCTGAAATTTATGTATATGTATGTTAAATAAATTTTATTATCAGATTATCATTTTGATTCATAATTTCATTCTTAATTGCCACTTTTACAGAAAAGATATCACATATCCTGGATCTCGAGTTTTATTCCACAGTAGGGTAAGACCAAAACAGGTTAGTAGGATAAATTGGGACTTTCCAGGAGTCCTGCATCAACTCAAAAAGCAGGATTTTTAGGGAGATCCAATAAAATCCTGCAAAATCCCAGTCCTGTCTACTGGGACTTTCCAAGACATGTCCAGAATAATCCCACTTTCTCCCCTTTCAGATTGCAGGATTAAGTGAGACTTTGCAGGACTATAAAAGGCAAATTTAAGTGTTCAAATTATCCTTAAAAGTCCTGAAATGTCCCACTGCCAATACCGTCCCTCTAATTCCTTGTCAATCTCAGTTTCAAAAAAGCAGGACTTTTCAGGACAATCCTGGGATTTTGTCTTGGGACTTCCTGGGATATCCTGCTGTATTTTCAATGGGGAAATTATCCTTAAAAGTCCTGAAATGTCCCACTGCCAATACCGTCCCTCTAATTCCTTGTCAATCTCAGTTTCAAAAAAGCAGGACTTTTCAGGACAATCCTGATAAATCCTGGGATTTTGTCTCGGGACTTCCTGGGATATCCTGCTGTATTTTCAGAGGGGTATATAATAAATTCTTTATTTAGAGTCTTACAGAGACTTAAATATACCACAAGCAATTGGATCATATTTCTTCATAGATTTGCTTTTCCTATGGATACAATAAGAATAAATCTATTTTTAAAATCTGAGTGGTTATTGAAAACATTCTGAAATAATCAAACTCAATCGCAAATACTAAGCCAGACAGCAATGTAACTTTTGAAAAGTTGTATGAGAGTCACAATATTGAACGTTGAATAAACAGAGCCATTCAACCATGCGTTTTTTATTGATAATAACACTGAGGAACTTGGGTTATATCTTCTAAACCAAGGGGGATAGGGTTTTGATATTTCCCTTATTGATTCCCCATGAAGAGACCTTTGATGTGGTACCAAGACTTTTGACCTTGTGACCTTGACCTATTTTTTAAAAACTTCAACCTGGGCTATGTCTTTTGAACCAATAGGGAAAGGCTTTGATATTTTACATATAGATGCCTCATGAAGAGACCTTTGTTTTGGTAGTCGTCCCGGTGAGCTAAAAAGAATGTGCATGTTCTTTTCTTGTCTTTCTTTTGTTTTTTATTCTTACATGTAGCGTATTATTCTACATTCTAAATCCATGCGAAAGGATTCGAAGCAGCCATATTCAATACCGGAAATTAATAATTATAAACATTATATTGAGAGGAGAGAGGGGGGGGGGGATAATGGTAAAATGCTCTTAGATAGTGAATAATCTTGTTAAAATCATAAAATAATCAATAATGTTGACTAGGCCATGCCAATTTGTAATCTAGTTCGTCGGATTCGCCGCTTCTATTTGTAACAAATCCAAATTATAATATTATCAAAAAAGAATATCCGCCCGCGTGTTCAAAAATATCCGTAAATATTTTTTTTTTTTTAGTTTTTACAACAAACGCACAAATAACCTTGATGTATATGCTGACAAATGACAGAAGCGCGGGCTCTCGAGAAATTTCCTAACAGTGTAATACGGTTAAGTTATTCATGATGTCAATCTTAATATGTACGATACTTCATAACACTGGATTGGAAGTTCCTTATGCTGGAATCGAACTGGAAGCCGATGAAACTTTTGAAGCGCTATTCGATGCCACTATTTAGAGAACATTGATAGCGTATGATTGATTGTTTGATTAGCCTATATATTGACTGAAGTCTCTCTTGAGAATATTTCACTTACATGAAGACGTTACCATTGCCGGTGAAGGGCTGCAAAATTTAGGCCTATGCTCAGCGTTTATGGCACTGAGGGATCTTTATCGTGCCACACCTGCTGTGACAAGGATCTCAGTTTTTGCAGTCCTATCTGAAGGACCGTCCCATTTATTCGCCTCTTACAACAAGCAAGGGGTACTGATCGATGACTATTTTAAACCGGACCGACAGTTAACGACAAATTCACAAAAGGTTTGGTGATGTCATATCAAAATTCAAGAAAATGCTCAAAGCGATGCAATGGATATTGCATTTGCAATGAATGTCAAAACTGGATGTGTCCCTAGCAATATGCATATCTCTGAATCGAAAGTTTGTAGAAATGAAACTTAAATAAAATTCTTCAAAAAGACCTTATCAGTTAATGTTGCAAAGTACATGTATTAGGTATAAAGAAAATAAGTCTTTGAAACCTGAAATACTTCTTATTTATTGACGTAAACTATATCAACAAAGTTGAAAAATATTAAGTTTATGTGGTAAACAAATGATATTTGATGATTTTAGATCTTTATTTTTAGGCGCCCGCTTTTTAAAATCACACTTAATTCAATTAAAAATATTTATATTTCTTGTATTCGCTCGCCTCATAATTTTTATCTCCAAAATTAAAAATAATATTTGTAAAATAATTTCGCCCTCTCGCCTCACTTTTTTTGTTTGAAAATCCGAAGAACTATTTTACAAATTGGTGTGGCCCTATATCTAAATACAAAAATATTCTTTGCATCAACACTCCACTCCGAAGACCGTTACACGTACATATGAAATATAGCTTAAATACTAACTGACAGTTATCACATATTTTAAATTGCACCGAAGATGAAAGTCAGATAATAATAACGTCCGAATTCCCACAAAAGTAAAGAAGTTCGCTTGTAATAATTGGAAATATAATTTAATTATAATGAAATGTATTGTTTATACCTGACCCGGCTGGTATAGTCTGTCCTGTCTAAACACCTACAGTGTAGGTGGAGAGGCCCCGTAGTTGGCACTCATCACCAGGGCGGAGGGTGTGGGTGGGTGGCAATTTTTTTATAGAACCCCCAACCTCCCTAAAAATTAGTTTAACACATCCCAAAGCTCAAAATCCTTGATAATGATAATAAGGGGGGATCCAAGGATTTAATTCATCAGTTCAAGCTTCCATTTCAGTTGTTTATTGATTGACATAAAAAAGTAGAGGGGGGGGGATAATTTAGCTAAAGAGACCTGATCGAAATAATCTTCGGTTTCCCTGTCAGATAAATGATTTTTCCAAATTTTTTCCCGATCAATTTCTCATGATGAACAAAGTATAGTGACGATCCAAACTCTACCTACATCAATGACTTTAAGAAACTACATTAGCATATACATATAGGTAATACCATCAGTTTACAATATCTATATCTTTGTTGTTGGTAAAATAGAGAAAGGTGTAAATGTTTGCATGTTGAATCGTAACCTATGATTAAGCATCAAGTGTGTCATATTGTTACATTGATCACTGAAGAAGAAAGAATGATACCGAGCAAACTGTTAGTGTTACAGTATACATTCTTAATTGAGAACACGTTATGCATTTTTATTTCACACTTTTGTTATTTTGTCCTGTCCTCATTACTTATTGCATATATGTAAACCAATAGCTAATTTTTTCATCAACCATGATGGTAAATACATTTTACAAATTCAAGGGGGGGGGGGGCTGCACTAGATCCTCACATGCTCCATCTGGACTGAGTATAAATGCATACTTTCTTTGATTTCCTCCACATAACTTCTAAGCATTCTCAATTAATGCATGAATTATCAAGGAAAGAACGCTTTCAATTCTTCAATGACAAAATGCATGGCCACTAGTACTAGTTTGCAGTATAACAGGACGAAGTACCAGATACTTTTTAAACCATACCAATATTTAGAAATTTCTAGATCACATTCACAGATACTGTTATGTCTTTCACTGATATCACATAAACATGATGTACAAATTCTCAAATCCCATTTCAAGTTGGAATCATAACATTCCATAATATTGCTATCGTTTTGTACCTTCTACGCATGAAGAGTGCATCAAAGGGGAGGTAATTCCAGCAACAGGTCTATTTCATTAAAAGAACCCCTTTTTCATATAAAAATTAACTAGTAGATTACTGGGATTTATTTATTAGAAAATGATAAATCTATAAATAAACTTAAATTTCCAAACAATTTATGCATCTAATATCACAAATTTGAAATCTTTAATCCTTTAAAAGATAATTTTAAATGCTTAAAAATATTCATTTTTGTCAGTTTTAAAATTTTAATTGCAAATGAACGGCTAAAAGTCCAAAATACATTTTTTTTTATATTTTACAGACAAGGATTTGATATTTAAGTATTATACACTTTTAAAGAAATTTAAGCGTTACTTTTGCAGCAACACCTATTTCAAAATTGACCATATAACAAGAAAATGAAAAAGTTTGGCACAATGCCAAATTACAGGCTCCATGTAATCTCTATATGGACACTTATGATGTCAAACATGATTTCTCCCTAAGTGGTTTACATGGAAATATCATTTTAAAAAATCCATTATTTTCATAAGTCTTCAGAATTGCTTTGCATTTTTGAAAAAATAAAACCCTAATATTTAAGGATTTTTCTTGTGTTCAAAGACTAATCCACGTGTAAATACAGAATGCGCTGTTACTAAAAATAGAAACGACCTATCAATAAATTGACCTCAAATTATAATTATTCCAACTATATACTCAAATGATATAAATGATTAGAAATGATATTGATGACCACCATTTCCTTCATTTTTATATATTTGCATGGTTTTCTCGTAGACAAGCTCTTAAATGTAGCCAAGAGCATGCAATGAAAAATTGCCCCCTTGCTGTCAATGTTAACAAACAATTCAGTCCCAAACAACCTTTACGACAGGGGCCCCAACAAGGGAGTCGACCAGTACACCACATCCCGCAAAAGTACCCTCGATTTGCCGCACCCAGGCCTCTGGGAGCTCGGTTCAACTCCTATTAGGGTCTCTAATTTAGCACAGTATCTGCACCAATATCCAATCAGGCATGTGGCAACAAAAATGTTACATGGGTTTACTTATGTCTTTAAGTTGAATTATACAGGTCCTCGAATTTTCACGTTTTCCGACAATTTGAGGTCAGCAAGTCAATTTAAAAATCAGTTACAGGAAAAAATCCTTAAAGAAGTTAAAAAGCGAAGGATAATGGGCCCCTTTTTACAACCTCCTATGTCTAATATGCATATTTCACCTATAGGGCTTGTTCCAAAGTCAAGTGGTGGTTGTAGGATGATTACACATTTGTCCGTACCCTCCATCCCTTGGCATCATTTCATTTATTGACCCGGAATTGTGTACTGTGAGATACACAGATTTGATACAGTTGTTGACATGATCACTCGGATAGGCCCTGGTGCAGAGTTGGGTAAGGTGGATATTAAAAGTGCATTTAGGTTACTTCCAGTATACCCTGGTGATTTTGAGCTGTTAGGATTTAGATTTAGGGATCATTACTATATTGACAAGTGCTTACCCATGGGATGCTCAATTTCCTGCGCAATTTTTGAAAAGTTTTCAACATTTCTTCAGTGGGCAGTTATAAACAAATCGGGTTTAAGGACAGTCGAGCACTATTTGGATGATGTTATCTTTGTGGGTAGGAGTGAATCGGGGGACTGTTTGCAGTTAATGACAATTTTCCAGGAGTTGTGCAGTGAATTAGGAGTTCCATTAGCAGGGGAAAAGACACAGGGTCCAGTTACTTGCTTAGTGTTTCTGGGACTTGAAATAGATACAGTGCTTAGGAATGTTAAGATCCCCAGGGAAGAAATACAGGAGCTGAAAGGGCTGCTTAGTATTCTGATCAATAAAACTAGGTTAAGTTAAAGGAACTGGAATCATTGGTGGGGAAAATTGAATTTCTTTTCCAAGGCTATCAGAGGTAGTAGGGCATTTAACAGGAGATTTTGTGATAGCCCATCTCGCCCAAATAGTCATATTAGACTCACTAGAGCATTGAAAGAAGACATGTTATATGGCTTCATTTTTTTAAAGACAATTTTAATGGTGTAGCTTACTTTCCTCATTCAGAATGGGTTAATTCTAGAGCGATCCAGCTATACACGGACATTGCTGGGGCTGTCGGATTTGGTTGTGGGTGTTATTTTAAAGGAAACTGGACTTACTATGAGTGGCCTTTAGAATGGAAAAATTTGGATGTCTTGAGGGACATAACATTTCTTGAGTTGGCCCCCATACTGTTGGCAGTGATGATTTGGGGGGAGGATCTAAGTTGCCATAAGGTTCAATTTCACACAGATAACAGTGCATTGGTTAGCATTTTGAACACTCAATCGTCAAGGTCTCCACGGATTATGTATGTGATTAGGAAGCTAGTATTGTTGTTTATGCAATTTAACATCACATTTAAGGCCAAACACATTGTTGGTATTGATAATGGTATAGCTGATACCATTTCTCGTAAACAGTGGGGAAGATTACGCCAACTTGCTCCAACAGCAAACCAGATCCCAGATCCAATACCAGCAGCATTTCACGATATGTTGTCCAGCGTGAAGTTTCTTGACTACTGACGGCAGCAAATTCCTCCAATACATCAGCAACGTACAAAACGGGGGTTTTAGCTTTCGATAGGTTTAGGAGCGTGACTAAGGCAGAAATGATATGGCCACCCCCAGTAGAGCAAATAGTCAATTTCATTGCATACCTATCACTTAAGGGCTATGCAGAGTCTACTGCTAGAGCTTATGTAGTGGCCATTGGGTATGAGTGTAAAATTCAGGGATTAGAAGACTCTACAAATAGGTTTGTTATTGCTAAGGTGTTGGATGGTTTCAGGCGTCTGAAGTCCTGGGCGGATACTAGGTTGCCGATAACGGAAAAAATTCTGACAAACTTGATGGGAGCGTTAAACACTGTGTGTTCGAGTCTTTATGAAGCCAAATTATATAAAGCAGCATATACATTAGCCTTTTTTGCCTTCTTGCGAGTTGGAGAATTTGCCTTATCCAAGGGCAACAACCTTCAGTCAATTTTGGGAGTTGATGATGTTAGCATACAAAATCACCAATTAGTAGTGTGTCTTAGGTGTTCTAAAACTGATCAACTGGGAAAGGGGGTCACAATTATGTTAAATAGGCAGGGCTCAAATAGTTGCCCTGTTCAAGCTATGGCCAATTTTTTGCTAATAAGACCTCAATTTACAGGACCTTTGTTTTGCCATTTTGGAGGGAAGCCACTTACGCGATATCAATTTTCGGCAGTTTTAGATAGAATTATTATGGCTATTGGCTTGGATAAGAAATATTACAAGTCTCATTCTTATAGGATAGGGGCTGCAACAGTTGCAGCAGACAAGGGGTTTTCAGATGAAGAGATTAAAATGGCTGGCAGATGGAAGTCCACTGCTTTTCAAGCTTATATTAGATCACCACTTACTCCAACATCTCCTATATCTTAAGTTTTCACAATTTTTGGTATGCATTACAGGCTGTGTAAAACCAGACAGAATAACAGTTTAGATAGTCGGTCCATCAATCATAACAAGGCATCAATAGCGGCAAGAAATAGACCGGGGGTGGAGCTTAGACCTGAACCAAAGAAGAGTAGATATTTGGTGGCAGGGGTATGGCGGTCTAAAATTCATACACCTGGTCAAAAAAGTCAGATACTTGGCCACTTTAGAGGAACCCCCTAAATATTTGCTTATCCATTGTGTGGCCAATGATTTAGGCCAAACTAAACTCCAGAGCTTATTGCATAGAATCAAAGCTGACATTAAATTGCTTTCAGGTATATCCTCTTACACCACACTTCTTTGGTCCTTCCTTCTCCCACGTATTTCTTGGAGACACTCTCAAAATGTAAGGGCTATAGAGCAGGCTAGGAATAGGTTGAATAGGTGGGCAGCCAATCAGGTGTTTGCTTGTGGGGGGAAAATTCTCACCCACCCCCTATTCATAGGGAAACCAGCACAACTCTATCACTCAGACGGGACTCATTTATCGGACTTGGGAAATTATATTTTTCTTAGCAATATCCAAGGGGTCCTAGAATATTTCGCAAATGGGGGAGAAAGCAAAGAATTTCCTTGTAAATAAAGTAAGGTAGGCATTCAGACTTGGGGGGGGGGGTATTTTAGGCAATGGCACAGTGGTCGGTTCTATTGAAGGTACCTACCCCCACCATGTGCCGGTGGGCTCCCTGATTGCCCATATGGCCAAATCGTCACCTTCACGTTGGTTGTGAAAATATACGTTGACTGTTGATGATGGTTGAATGTTGATTTGACAGTTTAATTTCATTTTATGTAAATAATTAAGAGTTGAATACTTGTGTGTTGTATGTGTCGGTAGCATGATTGAGATCAACCCAGCATGTTACTTGCCCTTTCGGACGACGCATAATATGTTGTTGTTGGGGTGAGCCCTGTTGTTCGGCGACCCCACATATGTTGTTTCTGACCACTGTGGCCAATATATTCCATACAATAAACCCATACATTTACATCGTGTTTTTATTCTGAAAAAGACAATGGTGGTGAGACTGATACGTCTTTGATAAATATATATATATATATATATATATATATATATATATATATATATATATATATATATATATTGCATTCGAAATATTTATATATAAAGCATATATATATATATATATATATATATATATATATATATATATATATATACATACACATGTATTATATATATATATGCTTTATATATAAATATTTCGAATGCAATGTGTATCATGTATGATCCTCTTAAATATACGTTAAATAACTGTATCCCATTTCTATTCTCAATGACCGTGTAGCGTGTGACAGCGTGGCGAGAATTCCATCGTCATCGAAAGCAAGTTTTTTTGACTTGCCTAGATGGTCGAGCGGTCTAGCGCGCTGGTTACATGCTACTAGGAGATTTGGTTCCGCAGGTCGTGAGTTCAATCCCGGTTAGGGCCGGAAGTGGGTATCCAAATAAAGTGAAATTTTCTGTGCTTTATATATATGATACAGTATCCCATTTCCATTCGCAATGACCGTGTAGCGTATGACAGTGTAGTGAAAATTCCATCGTTATCGAAAGCAGGATACCTAGATGTCGAGCAGTCTATAGCGCACTGGTCACATGCTGCTAGGAGATATGTTCTGCGAGTCGTGACTTCAACCCCGAGTAGGGGTCGGAAGTGGGTATCCCAATAAAATAAAGTGAAATTTACAATTATGTGTGTGCGTTATGTTTAGAAGTATTATCGTAACAATAAATTTCAGAGGACTATTCCTTATGCTTACAAAATCAACTGACTAGGATACACTTAGTCATTTAGAACAACTTACATGTATAACCCAAACGTTTATAAAAGTTTTATCAGCTCTTAGAGACACAAATAAAAGACTTTCATTCTTTGTGTGACGAATTTTGTGTATGTTTATCTCAAAAGGCAGAGAACTCAACAAGTTCATGATGAAGTGCAAAAAAAAAAAATACCGTAAATAGGGAAAATGATTGCGGTTGTTTTAATAGCGCTATGTTTGCGGTCGGGGATTTTGTGTAACACAATACGTTTTGAACAGTTACCAGTAATCAAATTAAAATTTGAATTCCGCGAAAATAAAACCACCGTAATTAGACCAATATGAAAAACCGCGAACTTTTAGCATCGCGAAATTAAAACCATTTAGAGTGAATTGACTAGAACTTTAATGCGTTAGAAGAGAAGAAAAAGTCAAACATCTCTCGACAAAAACTTAGATTCACAGAGATGGAAAGCCAATTTCAAAGGAACAAGTGTGAAAGTTGAAGACAACGAACAGTGATCAATCCCAACACCCCTATACGGAATACAAAATAGAGAGTTGGAAACTTTTTTTAAATATGTCAAATCAATACTATCGATAGGTTAAGAGTTATGCATAATTGAGGTAAATCTTATAATTAACATTTTGTTGTTTCGAAATCTCCTATTGACAACAAATGAATTTAGACCCCCCCCCCCCCCCCCCTTGCATGAACTTTTTCTTAGACCGTCGAGACGGCATAGAGGTTAGAGCGTTCACCCCGCAATACAATAACATATATTTAAAATGTTGTTGAAAGGACCACACAGTGATTGTGAAAACAGAGATCATTGTAGTGGATGTGGAAGTGGTTTTCATGCATCACCATTGCACGTAAACAGAGAGAAACCAATCGCGATAACTGGTCTTCATCCGTACCACACTAATGCGGGGAGAACAGTATCATCAGCACTTTATAAAGACACAAACGTAAAACATATCAACTATGGATGTTCACAACTTTGTGTAAAAGGCTTCAAAGGAAATTATGTGCAAAAACAGTTCTTGTACGTGTCTATTCTTAACTCTATGCTCTTCTGAAAGTATATGCAGTGATTGATGATCAAACAGAACATTTACAAAGCCCGAGTTCTTTGACCTTATGGGAATTAATGGATTAGTGACAAGTTACGTATTGTCGATCATCATGTGCTGGATAAATTCGGACATCAGGACGTAATCTTGAGGGATTAATTGTTGAATCTCTTGATGGACAGTGTACTTCAGAACTACCTACTGACATAGAATGTGACCATGTCGCATGTGATAGGAATAAAATTCCAACTCCAGAAATAGTTCTTCGATATCAGCATTTGCATCATATCCCGGTCTGGAAATCAGCTGTAGACCACACAGTAGAAATTATATTACTTGTAGAAAGAGATGTCATTACAGCATATCATGTTTTAGATCAACATGTTAGACATGGAAATCTTCCATATACTTAGAAACTGTCTCTGCACATTAAAGAACCCTTACTGCTACAGCTGTAAGCGCTAAGCATAGGTCTAAATTTGTGGTACTTCACCTACAACTGGTGGCGTTTCAATATAAGTGAAAAATTCTCATAAGGACGTAAAACAAACAACCAACCAACGAAATGAATTTGTTGTCAGTATATATCATGAAATGTGGTCCCATTTTGGGAATGATTTCTGTAAGCTAGACTAGTTGAATTTGCATGTGTATCGGAACAAGGGGAGTATGGGGTCTTAATATTCACCAAGAATTGTCTAACTGAAGAAATTAACAGTTTCACTTTCATTTCCATGATTAATTCAATTACGATAACTAATAAATTACTACATATAGTAACCTAACATTGTTACTGGATCCGATGGAAACTTAATTGTTTTTCAACACGTCGAAGCAAGTACCCCAAACGACGAATTTTGTTAACCACAAAGTAGTGTGTTCTGCTTTCAGGAAAGCAGATAATTTCACCGTTCTTGCAAAGTTGAGGATCTATTACTATGTATTTATACCATTGCCTTCTCTGTGGTCTTTATCAAATGACATAGTCCCTCTAAAATACCCATGGGGCATCCTGTATACAATAGACCAGAAGTAATGACTGGTATCTGAATATTGTATATTACGTAGATTGATTGTATATTGTTCAACGAGGGACTCCCGAGATTTTTTCACTCACATGAATACGGGTGTGTAGTAGGGCTGTGCGGTGCACCGAAAATTTCGGTGCACCGCGATTCATACCATTCGATTCGATGCACCGATTACAAATTCCGGATTTCGGTTCGGTTCGGTTTAGATTTTACTTACACCAAAACAACAAATATGGCGTCCGAGTGATGTTGAAAACATGTGGTTTTTTATGCAACGGAGATTTAATTCACTACTGTGTTAAGAGTTAGCATTTTCACCACTCAGATACCAACAGAATATGGTCCGTAAGATCATTGCAGTTTATCTTTACATGACATATAGCATTTCTGTCAGTGGTGGAGTGAAATCAACATCGTAGGTAATGACACAGATTTGACAGTTAACATGAGAGAAGTAAATCAATAAAGGAGAGATTTTCAAAGACTCTCAATTGATAGAATTGTTGAATTTTTGCATATCAATGAAAACAATATCATATACATTTTAGATTCACTATAGATTTGTTTAATAATCCAAAACTTATGCAGCACATTAATATAACAAATTTTGATAGACTGTCAGTGTTTTCTTTTTTTCTATCAAAGTTATAAAATGCCATTATGAATAGATATGATGTTTACAAATGACAACATATAGTTATATAACTTGAATTAAATCAAATCAAATATACTACTCATTAAAATTGTTAATTTTTGTGGTGTCATTAGATAAATTGGACCTAACATGAACCGAATCGAAAATAACCGAACCGTGCTGTTCTGAATCGAAACCGAACCGAATCGAGCTAACCCTGAATCGTCCCAGCCCTAGTGTGTAGGAGAAATAACCTATGTCAAGAAGATGATGAACAACTCTTTTTGGAAAAACTATGAAGTCATCCTCCTCCCCTCTATTCAAACACTCTTCTTTCTCGTTTTTGCAAAATGCTTCGATTCTATTTTACATCTTGAGGATTTCAGGTTCAAAAGTGTTAATGTTTTCTATGATACATTGATCTGTAGCTGTTTGAAAGTACATGTATATATTTTGCCGCAACAAAATATGTAAGATATATTATAAAGATCTACTTGAGTTTGCCACTGTCTTCACTTAAAATTGCCAGCACAGGGATAATTCAAATCTTTTGATGTTTAAGGACATTCGCGACGTTTCTGACATTTTCTCTAAAATTATTTTTCATCTCCTCATTATGAAGAATTTGTATGATCTCCGGAATAAGTTTAAAATTCAAATTGCAGTAATAATACCAAATAGTTCATATTGGCCTGGATAGCACCTAACTTTTAAGGGTCCCAGGTTCGATACCCGATTGTTCCAAAGATTAACACAAACGTAAGACATTAATAGGACAGATCTTCAAACAACCAACTAATTCAACATTTTACTCATCTACTAAGTTATGTCTGAGAGGCACAATTTTTCTGAATGTAACAAGTTAGGGGTGATTACCTGTATTCCGAAAGCCGGAAAACCGAAACAGTTTCTAAAAAATTGGAGACCCATCTCTCTTTTGAATGTTGTTTATAAATTAGCATCAGGGTGTATTGCAGAAAGAATAAAACTTTTCCTAGATAAATTAATACATACAGATCAAACTGGATTTATTAAAGGTAGATATATTGGTAAGAATATAAGATTAATTTATGATATCATACATTATACAGAATCCAAACAAATACCGGGGCTTCTGATGCTTATCGATTTTGAAAAGGCTTTCGATACTATCTCCTGGAAATTTATTCAAGAAACATTGTTTTTTTTAAGTTTGGTATTTCTATTCAAAACTGGAGAAAATTATTTTACAATCAAATAAATAATGTGTCATTCAAAATGGAATTGTGTCACATACTTCAGTCCAGAACGGGGCTGTAGGCAGGGCGATCCTATATCTCCTTACTTATTTCTTCTATGTGCTGAAATACTTGGTATTCTAATACGCAAAAACAAAGATATTAAAGGCATTACTATATAAAATATCTCAATATGCAGATGACACCTCACTTATTTTAGATGGGTCTCCCACTTCCATGGATGGCATTATTAGAGTCCTAGATTACTTTGCAATAATTTCAGGTCTAAAGATAAATTTTTCAAAGACAAAAATGATTTGGATAGGTAGCAAAAAAGTTTCAAAGGACGTTTTCCATCATACAAGGTGGAAATTTGATTGGAACAATAAAACATTTGATTTATTAGGAATAACATTTAGTATCAATTTACAAGAAATGGTAGAACTGAATTATAAGACTAAATTGAAGGAAATAAAAAAAAGTTATGATGCAGTGGAATAATAGAAGTCTTACTCCTTTAGGAAGGTTAACAGTAATAAAGACATTACTGATACCAAAATTAAATCATTTGATACTTACAATTCCAAATCCTAAAGATGAAACCATTTGTGCTTTTGAAATTGATTTATATAACTTTCTTTGGAATAACAAAACTCATAAAGTAAAGAAAAATGTCATAATTCAAGAATATGCTATAATGGGGGTATTAAAATGGTTGACTATAAAGAATTGATCACCGCTCTTAAAGCAACATGGATTCGACGTATTCTACATTCAAATGCAAAATGGACAAAACTACTGGGGGCAGAACTAATGACTTGTATAGAAAAGATATGGGTATTTGGAAGAGATTTTATCAATAATTTAAAGATAAAAATAACCAACAGTTTTTGGATAGATGTGTTTCAGAGTTGGTCAAATATAAATTCTGCAAAAGATAAAATTAACCCAGATTTTTATTGTGAACATATTTGTTATAATCCAAATATTACTATTGGTGGAAGATCAGTATTGTTTAAAAGTCTGCATGCTTTAGGGATTATATTTATTTATAATCTTCTTGATGAAAATAGTAACTTGTACAGCTTTGATTATGAACAAAATGTTTTGAAAGTTAAAATGAATTTTGTAGAATATGCAGGACTAAAGAAAGCAATCCAACAAAGACAAGTTCTTATATACAAGACAATACAAGAACTACAAAACCACTTTTGCCTATTATTCCCTCTACTATTTCAATATATTTCAAAGATAAAAAAGGTTGTAAAGATATGTATAAGCAATTGATAAGCCATAAAGCAACCAAAATTAAATCTATATCAAAATGGGAAGAAACAGAAGAAGGTTTTTCAGAGCTAGAATGGAAAAATATATTTAAACTTCCTTTTAAAACAACTCAAGAATCTAAATTGCAATGGTTACAGTTTCAAATCTTACACAGAATATTTCCATGCAACTATTATTTACATAAACTTAGAATTGTTTATTCCCCAATTTGCACATTTTGCAAGAGGGGTTTTGAAACTATTGATCACATATTTGTAGAATTTCCATGTGTGAAAGAGATCTGGTATGGAATTGAAGAATGGTTTTGCGAAAAACTGGACAGGCATATTAGTTTTGATAGACAAGCAATTCTTTTTGGAAAATTTGCTAATATGAATATACACAAGGCGGAAAATTTGATATTCTGATGATAAAGCAATATGTTTATATCAGTAAATTCTCAAGTATAAGCAAATTAAGTATAGATGCATCCAAAAAAATTATCATTGATAGAATTACAGTTGAAAAACTTTTGTTGTTAAAAAACTGCAGGTATAGGGAGTTTGAGAGATACTGTCAAAATATTTATGATAAATTATTATTGTATTAGTGTATTAAAAAGGGTTTTTTAACCTAAGATTTTGTTCCATGTCCCGCTTTGTTTTATGTGTTCTTTCTTTATTTCTCTCTTTCTCTTTCTTTATATTTATGAAAATGTCTTTTGCATATGAATATTGATGGTATTATTGGGGAGTTAAATTACATAGATGTATATAATGTAAAAGTCAAATAAAAAAAATCAAACAATAAAAAAAAGTTATGTATGTATGCGCTACCCTAGTCAATAAAATTGATCAAGTTTCCTTTACCATAGTCGTAAGTTTGTTTTATTCTAATCATGGTCGAATTTTAAAACCACTATATCACTGTGATAGGCGCTGCTCATGCAAATTTTATTGAATATTCATTCTACTATTTAGACTATTGCAACATTAACCATCACTTTTGCAATATATACTCCATATATTTGTCTATCAGCTGCAAAATAATTCAAGCGTACTTGCCTGTCGCCATCTTGGACTAGGGCAACATACTTTACCCTAGTCCATTTCTACACAGTGCTCTTGGTGGGGCTGTTATTGGTGAAACAAGTCTTGGGATGGTTCACCAACTAGGCTCCGGGGCCATAAAACTTAGCTAGCTCACTTTTGAGACCAAAATCTGAGATCGTCTCAGATTTCGGTCTCAGCCTCATATTTGGTGTGTCATAACAATTTCTCATCTCAGTCTCAGTCTCTGATTTCTAGTTTAGTCTCACTTTTGAGCTCAGAAAGTTAGATCGCTAGAAAGGTGTCTAACTCCGTAATTTTTTTCTCAATTCCAATATGACTTCCGCAATTCTCCAATTGAATTGGTACAACACCATCCATAGCAAAAGGAAAGCACTCGGTTCCAGATATTTCAGGACAAGTGCAATCCTCTAGAGGACTAGGAAGAGGACAACGTTTTATTTTATGAATTGTTGACTTGGTCTAAGTGAGACGGTCTAAGTTGAGTTTAGAAAGTGAGATTTTTTTTATAATCTCAAAAGTGAGCTAGCTAAGTTTTATGGCCCCGGAGCCTGAGGTCATGAACGTAATGCAAACTTGCATCTTATTTGATAGTCGCCCGAATCGGGTGTATCTGGATAAATTCTGATACTTACAATGACATTGGAGAGGTGGTCGTCATTTCTTTCGTAGTTGTGATAGCAGGAGTAGGTGTCCTATTGAAAAATAGAAGATATGATATAGACTTTAAGATTTACATCTGCTGATCAAATTATGCTCTCTGTTTTATATCCCGTGGGGATCGGGTTAGAATAGGCCCTCAGTACCCCTTGCTAGTCGTAAAAGGAGACTAAATGGATTGGTCCTTAGGATGAGACCGTGAAAACCAACGTTAAACAATATAAAATCAATCAATCATACCACAATGTCAAAAATGAACATGGGTGTGGCACCTGCTTCTGCGATGGCCATTTTCAAAATCCATTTACCAACTTAGAATGACCACATGAACATGTACATGTAGTATATGAAACTTCAAGTTCCTCTATTTCATTATTATGTAACCTTCATCTGGTTTGTGTATGGTTAAATTTTATAAGTATGATATTAAAGAAATTGAACACTTACGTTCCATAAAAATCTTGGTAACAAATCTGATCTATATGAAAAAGAATGATAATTGCATGTTAATAATTATGTCAAGATCATATATAGATTAGGGGTTTAACCCCATACAATTCTGTTTAACTTGTATAATAAACAATGCTTAATTTGCAATCTGCTTCAGTGCCTTCATCCAATGAACCTTAGCTGAAATTGTTTAGTAGTTCTGAGGAGAAATCAAAAGAAAAACTTCAGTTTCCTCTCAGAAAACACTGTCCTACACACACAGTAATCTCTGAACATACATCTTTTTAATGAATCAGCATCATTTTAAGAGGGGCTCATGATTTTGATCCTAGTATGGTTTTATGCTAGTCATACTATACTACAACAAACTGTATGGTGTAATTCTTTTACTTCAAATAATCTTACAGTAATTATCCCCTTTACATCATTAGGCTGTTGAAGAAAACCAAAAATAAAGTTTTATTTGATGTTTCATTCTTAAAAATTGATACCCGATACAACAATGCCACAGACACATGATTTCGAACAGATTATTGGGAATCCCCTTTAAAAGGATCAATTCAAAAACGCCCCATAGTAGAAGAACATGATATGAAGGATTTTTTGTTAAATAGTATTCACGTAATGATATTGATGAAACATTGAAGAGAATTATATCTTTGTAGTTAGTCATATGTATCAATAAGAGGCCAACTGGCCTTATTGGTCACCTGCGAATTACTTAATAAATGTATTACTAGCCCCCAGTCTGATTAAAACTAGCCCTACTATTTTGAAATGTAGTAAAATATCGGGAGCTGGTTTTAATCAGACTGCACTAACCCAAGGGCTATGAAATCTAACATAATTTTCCTGTTCTGCATTTTGCTATTAAGCAGTAGTATAAAACAATTGTGTTCTTAAAATACAAATACTCCTAAAATTGCCAATACCAATGAGAGATTTTAATTAATAATGATATTTGGTATCGAAATGTGTGTATATGACTAAATTGGACCCACCCTAGAGTCAGAACCCTGTGATTGTGAAATTCACAATTTTAGTGCATACCTTTCTGCTTTTCCTTAATATGGATTACATTTTTATACACTATTAGTGAAATTGAAGAAGCCTTTCATATGATAAAGACGATTATAACTATGATAAATTTGGCCCCATCCTCCCTAGGATTTTAACTCTTTTGAAGTGCATATGTATAATGCCCCCATTTCACTACAGTCTGAAAGTCAAATCCAATCTAAAATATTGTTTTAATTCAGGTCAGACCTAGCCTGGTATCAAATTGGATCCCGACCTAATTATAAAGCAAGCTTTCTACCATTGAGCTTAATAACACATTTTTGTGTCAGATTGCAACTAACAAAACAAATTAAATATTACAACATTTCATTTTGATGAAGCATAATTGTGTTAATTAAAATGGATTGTATGCAACTTATACCACATTACGTTTTTCTGTAAAATAACATTGCAACTTATAAGTATATACTTTTGTTCATGCTAAAGATTTCATAGTTCTTATAATTAACTAAAAGTACATCTACAAGTACACTGCACCAGTATGAAATTGTGTCAAATTACAGATACACTGAACATGCTAAAAGCAAAGTCATTTTTTTTTTAAATAAAACTCTCAGATTTTGAGTGCTTATTCTGCATTGTGTGCCCAATTAAAAGAACTTTATATTCCCAGCTGTATGCACCAAATTAAAGCAATACTGTATATAGACCAACTAGAGCCATATTTGCATGCGTGGAGACAGACATAGTAAAAGGGAGGTGTAAGAAGAGGGAAGGGAGGTGTGAGAAGAGGGAAGGGAGGTGTGAGAAGAGGGAAGGGAGAGGATATGAAAGGGAAAGGAGAAGAAAAAGATGAAGAGAAGGGAAAGGGAGAATGAAGGTAATAGATAGGAGAACAAGAGAGACGGGTGGAAAGAGAAAGGAGGAAGGGGTAGAAAGGAGGTAGAAAAGTGAGGGAGAATGAAATAAAAAGGAAAGAGAGAGGAAAGGAAAGAGGGGAAATGGGAAAGGGAGGAAGAAGGAAATAGACAGGGAAATGAAGAGAGAGAGAGAGAGATGGGAGAAGAAAGCAGAGAGAAATAGGGAGGAACTAGAAAAGTGAGGAAGGGAAGAAAAAGTGGGAAAGAGATAACAGGCAAAAGGGGAAAGAAGGATGGAGAGAAGGGAAAGAGAAATCAATAATGGCGTGGGGTGTTACAAAAGATCAACATTCGTCCAGATGAGCTAGAAATTATCCTTACCTGATATCTCTGTCATTACATTGTAATGATGTCATTGTTATAATGATATCAATTTTACAGTATATATGATGATAATTTTACATGTAATGATCTTATACTGCACAGCTAGATGTACATTTATGAAAACAATCAATTTCTACAGCAATTGAAGAGCCCTTAAATCATGAATGTCCGAAATTTAAATTCACCCATCTTAATATCTTAACATAATAGTATCAATGGGTCCATAAGTCATACATGTACTACAAATCAGAGACGATCAAAATTTCGAATGATATTTCAAATATGCTGTCATTATACATAGCTGTTCTGTAAAACACTTATGTAGAACTTATACGGTACCAATTGTGATGCACCAGATGCGCATTTCGACAAATAATGTCTCTTTAGTGATGCTCAACCGAAATTTTTGAAATCCGAAATAACAATAAACTTGTAAGAGCTATTTTAGGGGAAAACAGAGTGCCAAAAAGTGGAGTCAAATTCGTCTAAGGATAAGAACTATGCATGAGGGAGATAATCCTTAATATTGAAATGAATTTCTAAATTTTATCACAGAAATTAAATATACATCCGTATTTTCCAGCTAGTTACGAAGTACTTATCTACTGGAATGTAGAGACTTATGTGACATTGCTACAGGGAATACATACAAGAGGCCCACGGGTCTTATCGGTGACCTAAATACTAGTGAAAAAGTATCACTACTTCCATGGGCTATGAAATCTAGAAAAAAAATTCTGTTCTGAATATCTCAGCTAAATTCTAATGTTTACCAACAGTATAAAACAAGATGTGTTCTTAAAACTTCAATGCCCTCAAAAGTGCATACACTGATGAAAAGCTTTAGATAATAGGTGTACACCCTTAAAAACTGGTATTTCCGAATTTTGGTAGAATAATTCTTAATATGGCTGAATAGTGTCTGAATTATGTCTTATGTATAAAAAAAAAAAAAAAAAAAAAAAGCTGTTTGAATCCTGTCTTACACTATCTCTTTCTTTTCGGAATAACATCTGAACTTTCTGAATTTTGTCTCAGATTTTCTGAATCTTGGCCTTTAAATGTAAGACATGGTTCAGAAATCTGAATTCTTTCTGAATGTCTGAATATTTGCTGAATTATGTAATTTAGATTAATAAGACACAATTCAGCAATCTGAACTTTTTCTTAATATTCTAGTGTAATGTCAGACACAATTCAGCCATCTGAAAATCCAACCAGGAAATACAGAGCTGCACAATTTGACTACAGCAGTAAATGAGAAACCATTATGGAATTGCTGTACATCAATACTGCATTGCAGTATAAGCTGGTTTTGGTGCTGCAAGTATACTTTATTTGTGCTGCAAATATGAAGTACAATTGCAGCATAATATGGGAGTGTACTACCCAGCAGCATATATGCTGATTTTGTACTGCATCTGTACAGAACGTGTATTGGTATATTGGCTGATTTTGTTCTGCACATCTTATTAAAAATCATGCAATGAACATATCTTAAACTTAGTATTTTTTCTTTAATGTCAACCACATTAAATCGAACACCACTTTATTCTTTTCAATACAATTATTGAAAAAGCAATATACAGTATACATAATGTCTATATTCTTTCTCATGTAGCAAATTTTGTAGCCTCAAAAATAAATAGTCATTACCTGAGTAATAAAGTTTATTGTATCTATGCAGAGAGTATTATCAATTACCCTCTTCCATTTTAACACAGGAAGTAATAAGTACGTATATTCCCATACAATGTATGTATGAACATAGAGAAAAACATTTCCTTCAGGTGTGGTACATCATTATTTCACTGTCATGTAGTCTGTATTAAAAACACAAAAGTTCACAGCAGTAAATGTATATATATTTGTTTTCTTTCCCATTAGAACTGGTCATGTCTTTGTGATTTATAGTTATTGAAGGTAGGTCTTACGGGAATAGGATGACTCTTTCAAAGAATGCTTGCACTTGTAATTTCCAAGTAGATTTATTTCCTGAAAAGAAAAAAAAGAACAAATGTAGTTCGTGAAATGACAGGCCAGAGTTCAACAAGAGTATTATCAGCTATAATTTAATCATAAAACATTGTCTAACCATCTTTCAAATTAATGAAAAAATAAATTTTATGTTCGTGCACAATTCGGCAAAAGGAATGATGCCTAGATCTACATTGATACATGTATAAACTTTGAAATTAAGGCCCAGCTCAGGGTGCATGATGAAGGTTGGATTCATTCGACCCGATTTAACGTTTTAAAGTCTTACAATATACACTTAGAGTACCTTGGCTATAAATTCATACTTACATTCTAAATTTCATATTGACTGAAGACGGCTCATCAACTGGTTTTTCTAGAAACAGCCAATGGAAAGGGGCAGGCACATGTTCATTGTTTACGTCGGCCACCACTGTTATCCACGGTTGTCAGCCGTTTCGTGTCAGATGCTCGTCTCGAGAATCAGAAACTAGGTACTAAATGCTCAAAGTTTGGAAAAACAACTTCAAAACACATTGATATTTTGCAATATCAATTCTTTATCTTCAAACCAGCTAAGATATTTTATAAGTATTTCAACTACAACATAAACAGTGAAGAAAAACGGGGATGAAATGATCCGTCAATGAAATTACTTGTAACCATTTCAACACCTTGTAATAAAAAAAAAACATGTTTAACTTCATCCAGCATACTCCAGTTTCTTAAATTCTAAAGTACAATTGATCATTCATTATAACTAATTATAACGGCACACCCGACCGATCGTACTCGCTCACGGAATTAGACGAAGTGTCATTCGGTTTCGCGCGCGCTACGATTTGAAGCAGACGAAAAGGGGACAGAGGACAAAGGCAGAGCTGTTGTTATGCAAAACACATGGAATATAGAATAATCAACTTGGAAGTAATGAAAAGTGCATATGCAACTCGATTTTTAATTAACTCGTTATTGAATTAGGCCTAGTGAAGGTAAGCGGGTTTTTTTTAAAATGGATCTTATTCAGAAATACACGTATCAACACTTCGCCGCGAGTTACGTCCCTTTGCGGGGTCAGCCAAAGGTCAATCGGTGAAAAACCAAGTTTTCCTTCTTTACCTTACCAAATGTTAGATGTTATTACTTTGAATTCTAGCCAATTACCAAGTTTTCATACAAGTTAATGGGTTGCCCCAATCTGGGGCATTATTGTAGTTGACTGCAATTGATGAAAAAATAACAGATGTTCAAGCTATAGATTGGAAAATTACAAAGGCCAACGTAGGGAAATACGATTTTTATCCGGGAGATAACGGACAAGGGACGTAACTTGCGCAAAGTGTTGATACGTATATACCATCGTCGATCAGTCTCTCCTAAATTCTGTACCAATCTTTGTGATGATATCGCATGTATATTTAATTCTAAGGTACTGACCATTAGAGTCCTGAATGATCATCATGTCAAGTGAAGAAACGAGTGAAAACCAAAATTCATGAAAAATCCAGATAATGAGTTTATCCGTAATTAACCAAGACTTCGCGGCGAGTTACGTCCCTTTGTGAGGTAACCAAAGGTCAATCGGTTAAAATCTCTAGACTACCCTACCAATTTATTTAATGTAAGAGATCACTACAGTGAATTTCAGTTAATTATTTAATAATTAAGTTATGGGCTGCCCGGGGACCACCCTTGGGACAATTTTGTAGTTGACTTTTTGACCGCAAGATGGCAGAAAAGGGACGTAACTTGCTCAAACTTCAAAATGTAGATACGTATATATACATGTACGTGTTACATACGAGGGTAAAGGTATTTCAAGTGCTCCTGTGACATGTTAAGACATTACATATTATAGAATTCTGTAAATTAAATTATTCCCATAATTAGGCCTATTTTCTTTAGATATAAATCATATTACACAATTTAATAGGACTAAAATTTCAATCAAGTAGCAGAATTATCAATATTTGACTAATTAGAGCGTTTTATATTAATATCATTATTATAATTATTTACTAAGCTGTCTTCATTTTAAACAGGAGGGATTAAACAGAAAGAAAATTAGATTGGAAAAGACAAGAGATAGAAGAAATGGCGCAGCTGAGTATTCAATGTTTTAAGAAAAGAATCAAATTCAATTTCTTGCCAGTAGACCATTGTGTAGATCAGTTAATGGACCTTTCTGAATGTTGTCTGATTCAGTGTTTATATTTTCTGAATATTATCTGAACAATGCTGAATTTTGTCTGAGAGACTGTATATTCTATTTGACAATTTCTGAATATTATCTGAACAATTCTGAATTCTGTCTGAATGACTGTATATTATATAACAAATTCTGAATATTATCTGAACAATTCTGAATGTTATCTGAACAATTCTGAATATTACCTGCACAATTCTGAATTCTGTCTGAGTGACTGTATATTATATACATGTAACAAATTCTGAATATTTTCTGAGCAATTCTGAATGTTATCTGAACATTTCTGAATGTTACCTGAACAATTCTTAATGTTATCTGAACAAATCTGAATTTTGTTTATCTGAATAAATTCATACATTTTATGAATTTTGTCTGAAACATTCTGAATTTCATCTGAATGGATGGATTGGTATGTCTGAATAAGGTCTTAATTGTCTGAATAATGTCTGAATACTGGCTGAATGTGTTCCAAATTAATGACAAAATTCAGACTTAAGATTCATACAGTATTCAGCCTCAATTAAAATGAAATTGAGACAAACTTTACCTTAAGGGTACTAACATTAAAACATAAAGATATTTGACTAATTTGGACTCATCCTAAAGTCATAACCCTGGGTTCTGAAATTCACCATTTTTTGTACATCCTTTTCTGCTATTCCTAAGTATGCATTTTGATATTATACAGTATCAGCAAACTTACACATAAATAATATATACTAAGTTCGGTCCCACCCTGGGGTCAAAACCCTTACTCTGGGGGAAATCAAATTTACAATTTTGGTAAAAGACTACCTGCTCTATCCATTTAGTTTCAATTTAGTATCAAAAGCACTAAACAAAATGTTATTTAAGTGTTTTACACATAAACACTATATAACAAGTTTGGTCCCACCCTGGGGTCAGATCCCCTACCCTGGGGATCATGAAATGTATAATTTTGGTAGAGGCCTTCCTGCTCTACATCACTATGCATTTAGTTTTGCTTACATGTGTGTGGTTCTTGAGAAGAAGATTTTTGGGCAGTTTTTGCCCCGTCCCTAAGGCCCCAGGGGTGCAGGAATCCTGAAATTTACAATTTATGTTCCTTTTCTTCCAAATTTGCTCTATACCAAATTTGAAAAGAATTGGAATAATAGATATCAAGAAAAAGTTTAAAATGCCTATTGTTCACACATTTAATAACTGACCATTTTGGCCCCACCCTAATACCAAAACCCCTACCCCTGGGATCATCAAATTTACAATTTTGGTAAAGGACTACCTGTTCTTCCTAAATATTTATTTATTTTCAACTGACCATTTTGGCCCCAACCTGATACCAAAATCCCTACCTCTTGAATAATCAAATTTACAATTTTGGTAAAGGACTACCTTTTTTTCTAAATATCTATTTATTTTCAATTTAGTATCAAAAGCACTAAAGAAGATGTTATTTAAGTGTTTTACACATAAACACTATATAACAAGTTTGGCCCTGCCCTGGGGTCAGAACCCCTACTCCGGGGATCACGAAATTTACAATTTTGGTAGAGGCCTTCCTGCTCTACATCACTATGCATTTAGTTTTGCTTACATATGTGTGTGGTTCTTGAGAAGAAGATTTTTGAAAATTGGTCAATTTTGGGCAGTTTTTGCCCCGCCCCTAAGGCCCCAGGGGTGTTGGAGTCCTGAAATTTACAATTTATGTCCTCCTTGTCCCGATCATGCTTTATACCAAATATGAAAAGAATTGGACTGGTAGTTATTAAGAAGAAGTTAAAAATGTTCAATTGTTAATGCACGATGCACGACGAACGACGACGGACAACAACCAAACTAAAAATAGTTAACATGGTTATCACTTGATATTTACAATCCATGAAATCATAAAGATTAATGCAAAATATGTTTATTCAGTATAACACCATTATCTCTCTTGTACCCAATTCACACCACATGATCTTCTTGATAAGAATAAATTTTACATTTCTATATACATACATGATATGTGTAAGCAATATATCTTTTCTGGAAAAAAGTCAATAAAATCACGATTAAGGCATCATTTCTCAGACAATTAACAAATAGTGTGAATGGCTAAATTAGAGGAACATTATTTAATATCATATGATGGTCGTTACAAGAATATTTGATTCACAAAATAGATGTTTTATCAAGTCAGCCTACCAAAGACAATCAGACAGAAAAATCTCAGGCATAGAAACTAAGTCCTGCAGTCCAGGCTAAACACAGAGTGTGCACTGTGTTCATATCATTCTTCGGGTTAGAGTGGTATTAGTTCATGGCTGCTCGGATATTGCTTTACGTATTTAGTGGTAATGCCAAGGTGAAGATAACGAACAGTGATCAATCGCATAACTCCTATAAGCAATACAAAATAGATAGTTGGGCAAACACGGACCCCTGGACACGTCAGAGATGGGATCAGGTGCCTAGGAGGAGTAAGCATCCCCTGTTGAATTCACACTCTGATCTATGTATACTGGCTTCTACTAGTGCAAGGTCTAAGAAAGAATATACTTAGACTTATGTGTAACATTTGGAGCCCTGTGTTAGATTGCTGTGTATATACAAATGCAATAAACCTTGACTTCATTTGGATATTTTCATATAGAGGTCAGTACATATTGATGGATTTGAATTGGTCGCTAAATTGATCAATAATAGTAATGCATGAAAGGGGAAGATAACGAACAGTGATCAATCTCATAACTCCTATAAGCAATACAAAATAAAGAGTTGGGCAAACACGGACCCCTGAATATACCAGAGGTGGGATCAGGTGCTTAGGAGGAGTAAGCATCCCCTGTCGACCGGTCATACCCTCCGTGAGCCCTATATCTTGATCAGGTTACCCCTAGTCACAATCAGTGTGTCAAGAACGTCTTAGTTTTGGATATTTATTCACATGTCATGATGAAGGACATACACGATGTTTCTGAAATTTTCTGTAAAACTATCTTTTCATTTTCTCGATATGAAGAGTTCTTGTATGATTTCCGAAATATGATTTGAAATTTTACATTATAATGCAGAAATAACCATATCTTATACATCAGCCTCGGTAGCTCAGTGGTTAGACATATGTTTTTGTCCTTTATTGATACAGTTTTTACTTGCAACAACCAGTAACTATCAAAATATGTTGATGCAGCTAACTCTAAAACAGACATAGTGATCTAACCCAAGATGTTTTGTACAAACGAGATAAAATCAAGTGAATTGCACGTTCAATGTCAAGAAAAATTATATGTATTGAGAAACAGCGTGTATGTCTTTAAGTGATTATGCCACAACCACTGCAAATATACAAAACCTTTATAACAGAGGTGATAAAGAGTATCACTGCCGAATGTAAGTATGCAGTATTGAAAAATATCATGTATGATGAAATAAAACATTTAAAACCAAAATGGTTTAAACTGCTTTAAACTTCCAAACAAAATTATTATTCCCTATCAAATACATCTGTACTTTCCAAATTCATAAATGAAACACATTTTCCCAGCCATTGCAACAAATATATTACAAGAGGCTAATGGGCCACATCGCTCACCTGAGTCACCTTGGCCCATATCTGAAGACTTTCCATATATATTTGCATGTAAAACCTTAGTCCCTATTATGGCCCAAACTACCCTTTGCAAACTTGAATATACACTATGTCAGAAAACTTTCATGTAAATGTCACCTTCTTTGGCCCAATGGTTCTTGAGAAGAAGATTTTTAAAACTTTTTCCTATATTTGTATGTAAAACTTTGACCCCCTCACCCCCACTTGTGGCCCCATCCTACCCCCCGGGGGCCATGATTTGAACAAACTTGAATCTGCACTATGTCAGAAAGTTTTCTTATAAATATCAGCTTTTCTGACTCAGTGGTTATTGAGAAAAAGATTTTAACTATATATTTGCATGTAAAACTTTGATCCCCCTTGTGGCCCCATCCTACCCCCGGGGGCCATGATTTGAACAAACTTGAATCTGCACTATGTCAGAAAGTTTTCATGTAAAAATCAGCTTTTCTGGCTCAGTGGTTCTTGAGAAGAATATTTTTCCTATATATTTGTATGTAAAACTTTGATCCCCTATTGTGGTCCCATCCAACCCCCGGAGCCCATGATTTGAACAAACTTGAATCTGCATTATGTCAGGAAGCTTTCATGTAAATCTCAGCTTTTCTGGCTTAGTGCTTCTTGAGAAGAAGATTTTTAAAGTTTTTCCCTATATATTTGTATGTAAAACTTTGATCCCCCCCTTGTGGCCCCATTCTACCCCCGGGGGCCATGATTTGAACAAACTTGAATCTGCACTATGTCAGAAAGTTTTCATGTAAAAATCAGCTTTTCCGCCTCAGTGGTTCTTGAGAAGAAGATTTTTTTAAAAAATTCCTATATATTTGTATGTAAAACTTTGATCCCCTATTGTGGTCCCATCCAACCCCCGGGGCCCATGATTTCAACAAACTTGAATCTGCATTCTGTCAGGAAGCTTTCATGTAAATCTCAGCTTTTCTGGCTTAGTGGTTCTTGAGAAGAAGATTTTTAAAGTTTTTCCCTATATATTAGTATGTAAAACTTTGACACCCCCCCCCCCCTGTGGCCCCATCCTACCATCGGGGGCTATGATTTGAACAAACTTGAATCTGCAATATGTCAGGAAGCTTTCAGGTAAATTTCAGCTCTTCTGGCCCAGTGGTTCTTGAGAAGAAGATTTTTAAATGACCCCACCCTATTTTTGCATTTTTGTGATTATCTCCCCTTTGAAAGGGACATGGCCCTTCATTTGAACAAACTTGAAAGCCCTTCGCCCAAGAATGCTTTTGGCCATGTTTGGTTGAAATTAACCCAGTGGTTCTGGAGAAGAAGTCGAAAATGTGAAAAGTTTAACAGACAGACAGACGACGGACAAAAAGCGATGAGAAAAGCTCACTTGAGCTTTCAGCTCAGGTGAGGTAACAAGGCTCTAGTCCATGAGAAATTTTTATTACGATCACTCAATTCATAATTCTTTAAGTCTAGTACATGTAGCCTTTTGACATTTGAGTAATGCTCCATATCGCCAATGTCATTGGACTGGTGGTATATATAGCGAAGGTCAAACTAGTGGTGTACAGCATTGACCATCAGATTAATTGGCACATTATGATCTCTCAACATTGGCCTTCATGCACAGTATGTCATGAAAAATGAAGCCTATAACATGAATCAACTTTCTGCATAAATTTCAAATGCAGCTGAGCTATTCAGTCCAATGTACTTACATTTCCATAATTCACTACGTTTGTAGGGTTTATCTGGACAGATGGACGGAGCTTTACAATCAACAGAGTCCAAATTGTAGGTCTGGTTGTTTAGTACTGTACATTTGTCTGTAAATGAAGGAACCCATTATCTTGTACCAGTGTATGATGCTGGGGTGTCAGTTTTTCACATTATCAATGACTAAAAGGATTTTAAAAATTCCCAATGAAATAGTTTTCCTATCCAATTTTCCCCTGGTTTATATTTCATATAAAATAATATGTGTATAATTTAGCTACTAATTGTATGTATCCTTTAACTGATTATGAACATGCATCACTTTATAAAGACAATTTATTTGGTCCACTTACTAGCAGGCGACAATCCATATTTAGTACAGATTTCTCCGAAATGTCCCACCCAATTTTCCATGGCTGCACACACATAGTCTGGGGTGGGATCCTGGCAGTTCTTCCTGTTCGATTCGATTTTCCAACTGTTTTCGTCCCTTGGACAAGCTGACACCACCTGATACTGCTGTGCTGCTTCAGCTGAACAGAGCAGCACAATGCACAGCACCGAGAGAAGGCACAGAGACGCCATTTCATCTGAAATGTACCTGCCTAGCAGTGAGCCAGTCAGATTGATGAGCGTGAGAATTCAATCAATTTTGAAATGGGTAGATTATTCTCGGTCTAATATGTTATCTTAACTGTTTTGATGGGTACTTACTGTATAAAATGTACAGTGCTGTGACCACACTTTTACTTTTTTTTCACTTTCGTTTTCACCTTGATGGATTGGAATTCCGTTACTTTCTATGGATACACATAAGGAACATTATTTCTATGCTGTACATATATACATATAATAAGGGATTGTTTAAATTTACGAAAAAATTCACAAGTGATATTAGTAATTCCAATAAAAGTTATAAATTAGGAGAGAGAGAGAGACAGATTAAACTGTGATAGGTCTTTCAACCGGAGTTTCGGTTTGACTGCGATGATATGATGGACATTCACTATGTCATGAACAGAGCAGCACATTGCACAGCACCGAGGATCACAGAGGCTCGGTTGTCAGATATTGAAGTTTTATATTTGTTCCCGAATAATAAATTGAAGTTTTGCATGATTTGTGTCCAAATAATAAATTATATAAATAAAATCCACCACCAAAATCCGCTTTTTTCGAGGTTTTAATAAAGGTGTATCGTGTACATTAAAAAAAATAAAGGGACGACACTCACCATCTTGATTTTCTAGGGGCCCTCGATTCACGGCTTATTTTTAACAATTTCTACTCTCTGCTACCGGTTTCTGGCGAGATCTATGTTGGAAAAAGATCCAACGACTTCTCCCTATCATCTGCTTATGTCTACATGCAGTATTAAAGATCCAGTGACCCGAAACGTCCTCGATACCTGCCCCTACTTATCGAAAGCAACGGATAGGTACAGAAACGCCATTTCATCTTAAATGTATGCCTAGCAGTGAGTCAATCAGCGTAAATGAGCATTTCCAAAATTATATGGTCGTTATAATGATCTAGTTCTTCAATACAACCTATCATTGGGTCAAATGCTGTCTGACGTGTTTGATACGTCCAGGGGTCCGTGTTTGCCCAACTATCTATTTTGTATTGCTTATAGGTGTTATGAGATTGATCACTGTTCGTTATCTTCACATTTCATTGATCAATGTTCGTTATATATTTACATGTATAAATTTCCAAAAATATTAAGAAGTAATGTTAGTAATTTCAATAAGTTTCACTTTTGAGAAAATAGAGAGACAGAGAGAGAACACCAAAAAGATCATTTCTTAAAATATCATTGTATACGCTTAATTGTAAATTCAATTATCTATTTCTACGCGAGTTTCAGTTTGATTTTGATAATTTGATGGATAATGGATTCCTGTCGTTAAAAGATCACGACTTACTTTGCCAAGATTACGTCCTAGCCTTGGATGTTGTTAACTCAAAAATATAGCTGTGCGATTTGCAAATTCTTATTCTTTAGAATTTATTATTTCCGCAAAAATATTCAGTGAAAATTATCGCAAAGTATAAACTTAAGCTTGGTCAAAATTTTAGCTGTGTATTAAACAAACGAAATGTGTTTTTATTCCCAATCTCAGGCACTAAATGTAAAAATGGAAATTCAGCGACACCAGCCGATGTCACTGCTTTGCTTACGTTTTACATAATATTAGTCATTATTAATCTGTAGAATAATCATCCGAGTACTGAATTATCACAGCTTAGAAGGTAGACCCGCGAAATAAAGTTGTAAAAGGAAGACAAACCAACGACGCCAGCTGGTGTCATCGGCATTCCCACTTTTCAATATGGAGTCTCCCCCGTACATGTCACATTATAATAACCAGAGGAATATCGAATTAATATTGAACTGGCGATGGCCATGCCGTTTGTTTTGTGTAGTTTTTTAGCCTCCACATCGGAAAGTGATGACAGGTCATTCAAACCGATGTCGATAACCCCCGAAATTCTTTTTCTCCGCAGACCCATTGAATAACATAGGGTCGGGGGCTAAAAATAGGGTCGGTCGGGTTACCGTAATCATAGAATTTTTAGGCCCTTTTAGCTGACCTTTTTTTTTACATTCTTATGAGGCAAAATCTACAATGTATTCAAAAGCTTCTACATGAAAAAAGAAATACTGTATCTTGTTTTGGCCTTCAACTCTACATCTAGATATATCGACGCCGTTTCATATATTAACAATAATCATTTTCATTCATATATCAATACGATATATCCCTATGAACTCGAAATAAAAGACACCAGAGTCCTCCACACCTGCGTCGTACTTAAAGAACATGACCCACGAACCATGAAAAATGGCCTAGCCTCGGATATTGATAATTTCTGTATACATGTATAATATTCTTCGGGATATAGGCTTTCTAGAAATGTTTTCCTTTTTTCCATATCTTTTATAATTTTCTCTTACTATGACGTTTAATATCAGGTCATTGAGTGTTAAAAAATTGTCTTTTAGGGATAAATGTCACAACAATAGCCTCCAATATCATGTACAATGTTCGTGAACATGTGCACTAGAATGGTTAAGGTAGCTTACTCAATTATCATAATAGGCATTAGTTATAATATTTCTGGCAAATTTTGAGAAATAGAAATAATAATATATTTGGAAATGATAAAGCCGTGATTGTTCAATTCATTTTTAAATTATACTGCATTGATTTAATATATAAAAAAAGGAATAAATAGAGTACATGGCCTATTTACATGGTAAAAAGGTGAATCAGTGGAACAATTCTGTTTTATATAATATTCCATGTTGTTTTTGCATTACAATGACCGAGTATCGACACCAATGAGAACGAATTAAGTTGACAACGCGTCTCGTCAAAACCTGCTCAATTCGAGTTTACTCAGATGACGGAATTACACGTTGAACGAAGATTTGCTGTGAAACCTGATTAAAGCAAGAGTACTGACAGGGGATGCTTATTTCTCCTAGGCACCTTATCCCACCTGTAACAGGACGATCCGAGGGTATGGACAAAATAAAGAGACAAAATTTGTTTATGTATTCACTTTTTGTATTATTCACATGAAAGGTATACAGTATTATCAATAGTCCAAGACACCTTGTCTGGTTACAGGCACGTACACAATTCCTGGATACACAATTCCGGGATACACAGTTCCTGGACACATACAGTTCCGGAATACACACAGTTCCGCATAAACACAGTTCCGGATACACATAGACTAGTTTCAGGATACACACATTTCCGGGATACACACCGTCCCTTACATACTTGACCTAGATCAATGGAATGTTTGGGACCTACACGGAAGCCAAAAATACACACATTTTCTAATACATTACCAAATACTGAACATATGATATACACAAAAGTGAATACGGACACATCACGGAAACACATATTGGTGAAATAAACACACAAAATAATATGTTTTACGGTGTGACCGTGTTTGAGGGCGAAGCAAAAAAGTTTTGGCATTAGTATCTATATCCAACACAGGACAAAAATAACCCGAAGTTAGCACGAGGACAGAGCTGTATCAAAGCATCCTTTTGGATATTTGATCCGCCTATATATTGAACGCGGGAAATATAACTCAATCGATGTAAACAATACATTGTGACGTCATATTCAGCGTCGTTAATTCGCAAAAAGCATAGCGTTTGAACCACAACAAAAAACATGGCATTAATCGTGGAGTGATTATATATGATTAAAAAAATAAGGTTTACATGCTTTTACGGATTTTATGTAACATCTCAGAACGACATGAACTAGGGTAGACGAGATTCAAAATGGAGGAATACATGTCCACGCGCTAATATTCGAATCGACGCCATTGGTACCAAACTTTTCAAGTTCCATAGGTATGGTTTAATTTTTCATTATTTTCCTATATTTTCCTTTTAAACATGTATATACGTGTTACCTATAGGGAGAGCTCCGCTCTTACGGCCCTTCGGGCCGAGAGAGGGCTTCGCCCTCTAATACATGAAACAATACATAAACTTTAGAATTTGAACACAATAAAAAAAACCACATATTTGAGCAAAGTTATTCCAGGACCATAAAATTAGCAAAAATGCAAGAAATAGAAAACATAACATTACCGGCATAATATTTATAGAAAAGTTACTCACCTCAGAGAGCCAGGTGTCGGTATTGACTGTATAATCAAATGATAAGTTTTACAGAAATTCATAACTCAAATGTTCTCACACCAATCAAACAAGAATTCCATGCAGCATGAAGGACGTTACATGGTAGAATGAATGGCTAAACCCAGAACTCAGTTATATATCAGAACGGGGTAAAGATGGTAACTGAAAGAAAAGGTTCTGGAAAGGATAACTAGACATAAAAATTAAAAATTAGGTACACAAGTAAATGTGACCCCATCTCTAGTATATCCAGGGGTCCGTGTTTGCCTAACTCTCTATTTTGTATTCCTTATAGGAGATAGGAATAGATTGATCACTGTTCGTTATGTTCACCTATTTTCATTCATATGTCGATTTGATTCATCCCAATGAACTCAAAATAAAAGACACAACAGAGTCTTCCACATCTGTTTCATACTTTCAAAAATATCTTGTTGAATATACCTGATTATCACAATGCCCTCCTGCTTGGGAAAACAATGCACTCCTGCTTGGCATAACCAATCGCCCAATGCACCGACAACAAGTGGCTCAGAACAACACTGCACGTTGTCTCAAAAGAACATGCTACAGACAACATATTTCACCGGCACTTCAACAACTACACTGGCTGCCTGTAAAGCAACGTGTTGTGTTTAAAATGCTGACAACCATACACAAGTCACTACACTCTCTCAGCACCAGCATACATGAGAGAGCTATGTCCTGTTTAACAGCCACATAGGACCTTGAGATCACCATCTGGCCAATGGAAACTGGTAGTGAAGAAATCATCCAACAAATACGGTGCAAGAGCCATAAAAACACTAGGTGCACAATTGTGGAATAAACTGCCATTGGACCTGAAAAACACTTTTGTTCAATGTACTATGAATTGACGTATTTGAGTTAAAAGAAACAATCATAACCTTTTTTCGTGTTTGAGTATTATCAACTTATTAATGATATTAACAGGCCTATTAGACTCTATTCGAGATTATCCATGGAATTTGATGACGAATATTTCTTATGTTAAGGTCGATCAATCCTCATGTGATGTGATAGGTTTTTGCAAAATCTTTATTCAATTAAATTTTGCGCATGATTGAAATATATCTTTCAGAGGAATTCTATTTACTGAATAAGATAAAAAAAAATTGGTAAACTTTTGATACTGAAAAAAGTTTTTACTTTCCGTAGATAATCAATAATTTATTATTTATAATTTTAAAAATATTGTCAAGGGCAATAACTCCTATCCTGGAATTTCCTCTCCTCCATGTCTATGACGCAATGATTTCCTTAATATCCACAATTAATTTTTATATATCTATGAATTATCAGATTTCTTAAACTGTTGACATTTAAAATTTGTCATTTCAACACGTTTTTATTAATTTTCATCATTCTATTTAACGAAAAAGTGTGATATTTTTTATGTTGATATATACTTCTGTTTTCGTATGTCTGACATCTTTAAAAGGGTGGCAACATACACATTTTCTTTGGTTATTGATTAAATTAAACTATATTGAGTGGAAATTAATACAGTTTGTCCACTTTTAACCATTGATATTGATAAGTCACATGGGGATCGATCCACCTTAAAGAACTGAGAGAAAACATGGAGAAACAGTGAAGATCAATGTTCATTTTCAAAATATCGTGGACGGGTTTAATTTTATAGAAATGTACAGCATTAGAGAATATTGTGATTTTACATATAATCGTGATAAGGGCTTGGTTTTTATATCCATGCTTAGGTTAGAATTTTACAAATATACCGTCTGACAAATAAAATTGCATGTAGTATTTGAAATTTTTGTATATGTATTCATTAATATTTACCTTCAAATTTTCATGTAACAGTAGAATCTCATGTTTTGTATTATTTGCACGTTTTCAATTCTGAATTTTGTGTAATACGTGTATTGTTTCATACCAGAATCCAAAGCATGACCTACATGTACATGAATCTAAAACACAGGTCAGAATTATGATTATGAAGAATATCTCTTGACTGAGTGATTTCGCATGTGGGTTTCGGATATTGTGAGTGTCACATTTTTAAGAAATATGGCAACATTTTCAATGTATGACCAAACAAATTAAGATTGCTACATGAATTCACATATTAGTATTTTTCTATCCAAATGATTTTATAAAGTAATATAATCATTAATACATGTAGCAATGTGATTCATTTTTATTGATATTCATAACAATAAGATACCATAAAGTAGATCCCATGTACAAAACACACTTTTTTTATATATATATGATTAACCTGTCCCCGTATCTCAAGAGGTAGAACGTTCGCTTCGTAACCAAGAGGTCGTGAGTATGAGCCCCGCTCGTGCCATGACCGCGTCAAACTTAAGACGTTAAAATAGGTAGTGATTGTTCCTTCGCCGTCGTCGGAACCCACGATCGGTAGCACTACGTTTACTTCCCATGGGACGCAGCACCGATATTTTCGCATAACTCATTAAAATGCATGACCTATCGAGGACCAATGGGAATCGCTGTAAATAATCCAGGAACTCAGTGTCAGCAGTAATGGCGGCGTCCATGAACGTGTGTGTATTTTGTCGTGTGCCACTATCAAAGATGTATAGATGAAAACTCCAGATTTGATTTGATTATTTTGACTAGTAATTCTCTAGCTCTACTTGTAATTTATAGCGTGGTGCGAACGAAATTCGCCTTGGGGCATTTATTGCTTGTGCAGCGTTTTCGTCTATACCAATGTTACATTCGCCGGGAAAGAACCCAATGTCCTCGAATACATCTTTGTATTCCGGAATTGGTTCATTGTTTGAGTGCACGCGCGTTACCGGCATTTGATCTTTAGACTCAATTGCCATGACCAGCTGCATTAGGTTTAAGTCTACACAAGATTTTAATCTCAAGATACGTATTGCGTCAGTTTTGACAATGAAGAAGTCAATATCCTTGACTTTGTCCCTATATGCACATTGAATTCTTTGCTCGCCAGCTGTTTCTAAACGGGACTTACTGTAATCATACAGATGCTTAGAGGCTTGTTTGAGACTATTAAAAGTAACAATATCCTTAAAGTACTTTACAGGTAAAATGTTTACTCGAGACCCTGTATCAAGCCTATGCTTAATTGGGATCTTACCTGGGCCTATATTCAAATACTTGAATGCATGATCTGGGTTTACGCTAGGGGGATTATTGGCATTTGTTTCAATGCTGTCGATGTAAAAACCTTGATCACTTTCGCCCCACCCCCATAATCTGGTTTTGCGGTTACCTCATTAAGCTTAACGTTAGATCAGTATACTGCCGAAAAATGATTCCATTTATTGCAATTGTCACATGTTTTGGCCCTTCGCACGACATGGCTGCCTTGCGTGATGAGGTCTGCCGCAATTCCCACATCCTCCATTTGCACTTTTAACAATCTTTTGCCGGAATGTGTTCGGATGTCCCCCATACTTCGGTTTGGCGGATCCTTGGTTTTATTTGGGAGGCTTTTGACGACTGGCTCAAGGAGTGGTTCCAGTACGGGTCGCCTTCCGAGTGTGAACGGCGTGGAACTCTGTCGGCCGTTCTCCATGGATTTTAGCTGCTCCTGGGAATACTCAAAGCTTTCACCTATTTCAATGGCTTTGTCAAGAGTGAAGTCCTTACCCTCGTTAATCAGCTTCCCCCTGATCTTGGCTGATGCAACACCGAACACTATCCTGTCTTGGATCATTTCGTCAGTGTTACCATATGCACAGTCCTTAAAAGTTTAAGTCTAGTGAGAAACTGGTCAAACGTGGATGTGCCCTGAATTTCATTATTAAACATGTAACGGGTGAAGACAGGATTTAGCTTCGGTTATACATGGTTTTTAAAATGTTCATACAAAGTTTCCAATGTTTTTATTTTCATCTGATGTGAGAGTCCATGTGTTGTTGAAAATGTCCCTACCTTTGTCCGCGACTCAAAGAAGTAGGTAAGAACACTGCTCCTCTTCATTCTTGCGTATTAGCTGAGCATGTTGCTGAAATTTTCTCCAAGCCTCCGGTAAGTTAGTGGATTCCATTTTTGTAATATCCCACTTCTGACATGCGCATCTGGTGCATCAAAATTGGTACCGTATAAGTTTTACATTATGACACCTGGGTCGAGGCCTCTGCTGGTGGATTGTTAGTCCCAGAGGGTCTCTACAGCCCAGTAGCTAAGTACTTCGTTACTAGCTTGAAAATACGGATGTATATTTAATTGCTGTTATAAAATTTAGAAATTCATTTCAAAATTAAGGATTATCTCCCTCATGCATAGCTCTTATCCTTAGACGAATTTGACTCCACTTTTTTGGCACGCTGTTTTTGGCTATAATATCTCTAAAATTTCATTGTTATTTCGGATTTCAAACATTTCGGTTGAGCATCACTGAAGAGACATTATTTGTCGAAATGCGCATCTGGTGCATCAAAATTGGTACCGTATAAGTTTTACATCATGTAATGAATTGATGTGTTGAAATAAAAACTAGAATGCAGAGTTCTACAACAATGTTTATGGGTTGTGCGCCAGAGAAACACTTTGTTGATACTGCAGTTGGTGGCGTAGGCGTAATTATTTCTCTAGTGTTCGTATCAATAACTGGAGTAGCCGCCATTATTGGGTTTCCATAAAGCACGTCGTTGACTTCTTTGTTTTCTCATTTAGGTTTTTTATCTTCATTCTCACGACGAGATTTCCAAATTTGTACCTGTAATCGTTTTAATTATAAACAGCTGTCGTACATTTTAAAAATGCTTTAAAATAAGTTGGCTTCGCAAGTAAAAAATTTACAAAAACAGGACCCTCAAGAAAAACGTCCACCAAACTTGAAATCTAATCGGCATACCAATTGTGATGTCAAAAAGATGCCCAGTTTTTGGTATTGAATCTGATTGTTTAGGAACACTCTACATTCACAGATGTTTGAACGATCAAATCGAATTCACCTTTTAAACTTAAGTTCTATTGCATGACAAACTTCATTGAAAGGTGAGATGTTTGTGATGCTGCCAACAGGATATAGAAAGAATGTTCCGTACACCATTTTTCCAAAATCAATATTGGAGACCATTTAGAGTAGAACTAAGTTTTAAATACAAGATTTCTGGGTATCAGTACAATGAACAAGTGAAGATAACGAACGATAATCAATTTCATAAATCCTATAACGAATGCAGATGGTGGTTTGGTATGAGTTAGAAAGTTGAGACAAACACGAGCTCCCGCTCAGCTACCATACACAAATGGTTTTACAAATTGGAAACGGATAAATAGCTAGAAATAGAAAGAGGAAGTCATTTGGGGAAAGTTATATATACTGGCAATCTAAATTTCCTATGGCTATATCTTCCATCACAGTTTAAAACTATAAAAGTCAATCACTAGGCTGAAGCTAGCAGCCAATAACCAGCAGCCAATAAGGACAAGGAAGGTAGCTGCCAATGAGAACATTCATCAAAGTACTGCGAGTACTCAGACGGAATACTTAAAAGTAACATATAATAAATCAAAATTGACAATTTTTTCAAACAATTCATCAACAAATTTTTAATTACCAAGTTTCATACTTGAAGGCAATTGAGCTCAACTGAAAGTTCCTGACGTTACATCACATAGGGGGATAATGAATGTTGATAACAACTTAATCTTTGAAGAGTCCGACAAAAGATTGTGGAGGCAAGGAAGTGGACCCCTAGGACTATCATTTTCTGCCCTCAGTTTTGGGGCTGTAGGAGTACCATTTGGGGCCTCCCAAGGGTGGGGCCACTTATCAGAACTCTCTAATAATTGACTAAAGGGTGTTAAAATAAAAACAAACTGATAAACAACTATAGAAAAATGTCAAACACATACAACCATTAAAAGGGGTCATGTAGGCATTTAAGGACAATTGAGCTCACCTGAAAGTTCATGATATTTACATCATATAAGGTCCTAATGGAGCCTAGTAACAACTTAATCTTTTAAGAGCCCGCCAAACGAGTATGCAGGTAAAGAAAGGGACTCCTAGAGCTATCATTTTCCATCATCAGTTTGGGGCTGTAGGGGTACCACTTGGGGCCTACAACTTTTCAGACCTCTCTAATAATTGACTAAAGGGTGTTGGAAGAAAACAAAACTGATAAACGACTAGATAACAATGATGTCAAACACAAACAACACTTTAAAAGGGTCATATAGACCTTTAAGGGCAATTGAGCTCACCTGAAAGTTCATGATTTTACATCATCTGGGGTCATATTGGAGCATAATAACAACTTAATCTTTGAAGAGTCCGCTAAAAGATTATGCAGGCAAGGAAGGTGACATCTAGAGCTAACATTTTCGACCCCAGTTTAAGGGGTACCACCTGGGGCCTCCCATGGGTTGGGCCACATTTCAGACCTCTCTAATAATTTACTAAAGTGTGTTGGAATAAAGCAAGACTGATAAAGGACTAGAAAACAATTTTGTCAAACACATCCAACCATTAAAACGGGTCATATAGGCCTTTAAGGGTAATGAACCCCACCTGAAAGTTCATGAGTTTACATCATATAAGGTCTTAACGGAACCTAATAACAACATAATCTTTGAAGAGTCCGCCACAAGATTATGCAGGTAAGGGAGGGATTCAATAGAGGTATCATTTTCCACCCTCAGTTTGGGGCTTTAGGGGTACCACTAGGGGTATCCCAAGGGTGGGGCCACTTTTTATACCTCTCTAATAATTGATTAAAGTGTCATGGAATAAAGCAAGACTGATAAAGGACTAGAGAACAATGATGTCAAGCATATACAACCTTAAAAAGGGGTCATATTGCCCTTTAAGGGAAATTAAGCTCACCTCAAAGTTCATAATTTTACAACATGTAGGGTCCTGATGGAGGTTAATAACAACCTAATCTTTGAAGAGTCCACTGAAAGATTATGAAGGCAAGAAATAAGACCCCTAGAGCTATCATTTTCCACCCTCAGTTTGGGGCTGTAGGAGTTCCACCTGAGGCCTCCCAAGAATGTTCGGCTAGCTTGCAGTCAACAATGAAGAGTGATGGAGCGTCACAACCGATTCTACTTTTCCTTAGATGACACTTCGAACGACTGTATTACATCTTGTTGTTGGAGATGGACGATAACCTCTCACTGGCGTAGATCTTGAGACGTTTCAAGCAACCGGTGGAACACCGGCATTGAAAAGGGATTTAAAGAACTTATATCTGAGAGTTGAGGAACTGAAGAAGGAAATGCGGGAGCAAACTCCTCCCCCCCCCCCCCCCCCCCCCCCCCCCCCCCCCCCCGATGCACCTCTCATCACAGCAGGGGCATGAACACAAACACTTGGTTGCTTCAAGTGTGTGGTCTTGGCTATTTCAAGCGGGACTGTCCGGAGCTCAACTGGAAGGATGCACCCAGAAGGCAAGAGGCAACGGTGAAGCCTAGGGAGAATCCCGAGTCCCACCAACGGACACTTGTGGCTCAAGGGTGGGGAGCGACTATCCGTCCACTGTTGGCTAAAGAAGTGCCTATCCAGGGGGATGTATGGATGCTGACACCGGAGCACTCTCCAGGAAAGGCCCACGATATTGGTATCAGACACTGACAAAGCAGAGAAACGCTCATTGGACCAGTCATCGGGAAAAGGGACAATCATGTACTCTATCGTGTGGGTCGTTTAATTAAAGAACGGCTAAAGGGGTTCCAAGTCCGGTTTCAGGAGGCACCAGAGGAGGAGGAGGAATCTGAGTACTACATCATCGGGTTGGAAGAAGACTAGTTTCAGGCCTTCTCCATGGATGAGTCATGTGTCCCAGACAGGTTCGAATTCCCCTAGCATATTGCAGTACCAGAGCTGAAAGGGTTTAGTGCAAGGGACCTGGAGGATTCACCAGATCAGGAGGACTTACCTGTTCAGGAGGAGTACGTAGATAACGAGATGTCTGGTAAATGCCGGAGGCAGCGACGCAAAAAGTTACTCAGTCAGAGAATAAAAGTAGGTTGGAGGTGGTTTTTGGTCAAGCAGAGAAGGGGGCGGATGACATGCCCTGCAAGCATATTTCTGGGCCCTACAGAGACTTCTTTGCACCCATTGGGCAATTACGCACGACCACATGATTCATGGCAGAAATGGTAATCCAGGGAATGCAGCTGCAAGCAGTGATGGACACAGGTACCGAGGTCAGTATTCTGTCCACCATGGTCTCTGAGGAGCTTAACCCCAAGTTGCCCATAAAGCAACATGTCACCCTTGTGCAGGCTGGAGAGAACGCAAGAATGAGAGGGTTTATCATCGGTTCCGTGGGTATACGCCTAGGAAATGTGGAATACAATTCTTATTTCTATGTGGTTCCCTTAAAGGATCAGATTATGTGTGAATGGAGTTCCTGCATCAGCCTAAAGCTCGCCTAGATTTGGAGCATGATACTCATGGGAGAGGAGACAGTCCCGAGGACGATCCGGCTCTCTGGGGAGAAACAAGAGGCCCAAGTCTTTGTGGCCAATACAGTCCTGGTTTCAATTGCTAAGTTGAAATTTGACTTCGTTATGACCCTACATTCTATAAAATTGGAAACTTTCAGATGCGATCAATTGCCCATAATGGTCTTTGCGATTCCCTTCAAAGGTTCTGTGTGTTTAATTTTGTTGCTCTCTATCCGTATATTAGTTTCGTTTCGTTAAATCACCCAATTCTTAGAGACGTCTGAAAAGTGGACCAACCTTCACAAGGCCCCATTTGGTACCCCTACAGCCCCAAACTGAGGTTGGAAAATTATAGCCCTAGTGGTCATCTTCCTTACTTGTATAATCTTTTGCGGACTCTTCAAAGGTTAAATTGTTATTAACCTCCATTATGACCCTACATGATGTAAAATCATGAAAATTCAGATGAGCTCAGTTGCTCTTAAAGACACATCTTATCCCCTTTTAGATTTCTATATGTTTGACTTCATTCTTCTCTATTTGTTTATCAGTTTTGTTTTATTCCAACACTCTATAGTCAATAAATAGAGAGGTCTTCAAAGTGGCCCTACCCTTGCGAGGCCTCAGATGGTACCCCTAAAACCCCTCCCTTGGGCCGGAAAATAATAGTCCTAGGGGTCCCCTTCATTTCCTACACACTCCTTTTGTGGACTCTTCAAAGATTAAGTTGCTTCTAACCTCCATTTTGACCCTATATGATGATTGATTGACTGATTGTATATTGTATAATGTCCCTCTCGAGAATATTTCACTCATATGGAGACCTCTCCCTATATGATAAAAACTTTCATGTGAGGTCAATTCCCCTTAAAGACCCATCTCATGACCGTACGGTCAGTGAAAATGTAGGCGGAGCCTAATCTAAACAGATGTTATTTACCTGGAGTGGCCAGGGTCTACCAAGGTGTTAATTGCTATATCCCATGCCACGCAAAGAAATACACAGAGGCAGAACATGGCAGAAATCTACCTGTCCATTCTTTTTTATAGTTTTGATATACACAGGACCTGTCTCAGGGACCTCTGCAGAGTTTCTGTGGTCATAGTGTTTAAATAATGGTTGTATTCCTAAGGGTAGCTGACACACATTCTACACCCACCCCTCTTTCTCTCTCTCTCTGTCATTGACTCAATGAATAATTTCTGTTATAAATATAGAGGTATCATAAATTGATGACATAAATTATTTCAATAGGTTACAAGTTTTAAAACTTATTGTGCAAATTATTGGTTGATTTCTGATTGTGTAATTTATAATACATGTACAGGTATATAGAGGGGGAAATTACAATTATATTGAAATTGCATCGTTCAGGGGCCTTTTTAAAAACAATTGAATTACAAGAAAATAGCAGACGTGGACAGGTCATTGCTATCAAAAGGTATACTGGGCTTCCTCAAGATCTAAAGAATGCCTGTAGATACTGGCTGTTATTGTTATCAAAACACCTCTCTGGGGTAGCCCCAGACCACAGTGTCTGCAGATGTCACTCCACCTGAGATCTATTGTTAAATGTTTGATTGGCAGGCATCTTACAATTTGGGGGTGTCAACTTAAAATTGGGTCTTTAAAGGCCCATATAAACCTTCACAAAGGTTGTACGTGTTTGACATCACTCTTCTCTAGTCGTGTATAAGTTTTGTTTTATTCCAACACCCTATAGTCAATTATTACAGAGGTCTGAAAAGTGGCCCCACCCTTGGGAGACCTCAGGTGGTACCCCTACAGCCCCAAACTGAGGGTGGAAAATGATAGCTCTAGGGATATTCTTCCTTGTCTGCGTACTCTTTGTATGGACTCTTTAAAGATAAAGTTATCATTAACCAACATCAAGACCCTACATGATTTAAAGTTAGGAACTTTCGGGTGAACTTAATTGCCTTTAAAAGCCTCTTTGACCCCTTTTAAAGGTTTTATATGTTTGACTTCATTGTTCTCTAGTCATTTATCAGTCTCGTGTTATTCCAACAGCCTCTAGTCATTTATTAGAGAAGTCTGAAAAGTGGTCCCGTCGCTTGATGGTCCCAGGTGGTACCCCTACAGCCCGAATTTGAGGGCGGAAAATGATAGTCCTAGGGTCCACTTCCTTCCCTGCACACTCCTTTTGTGGACCCTTCAAAGATTAATTTGTTTTTAACATTCATTATCCCCCATGTGATGTAACGTCAGGAACTTTCAGGTGAGCTCAATTGCTTTCAAGTATGAAATTTGGTAATTAAAGATTTGTTGATTAATTGTTTGAAAAAATATCAATTTTGATTTATTATGGTTTACTTTTAAGTATTCCGTCTAAGTACTCGCGGTACTTTGATGAACTTTCTTATTGGCTGCTAGCTTCTATTTCTTTATTGGCAGCTGGTTCAGCCTAGTAAGTCATGCAAGGATATTTTCTTATCTAACAAGAGATCCATGGGTCACATCGTTCACCTGAGTCACCTTGGCTCATATTTAAAGATTTTTCCTATATATTCGCATGTAAATCTTTGATCCTTATTGTGGCCCCAACCTACTCCCGGGGGCCATGATTTTTACAAACGTGAATCTACACTATGTCAGGAAGCTTTCATGTAAATGTAAACCTTTCTGGTCCCGTGATTTTTTCAGAAGATTTTTAATGATTTCCCCTATATATTTGTATGTAAAATTTTGATCCTCTATTGGGGCCATATCTTAACTCCGGGGACCATGAATTTTGCAAACTTGAAGCTGCACTATGTCGGGAAGTTTTCGTGTATATGTAAACTTCTTTGGCCCGTTGGTTCTTTATAAGGAGAATTTTTTTAAAGATTTCTTTCTGTTTATTAGTTATGTAAAACTTTGATCTCCTATTGTGGCCCCATCCTAGCCCCAGGGGCCATGAATTTAACAAACTTGAATCTGCACTATGTCAGGAAGCTTTCATGTAAATATCAGCTTTTCTGGCTTAGTGGTTCTTGAGAAGAAGATTTTTAAAGATGTTTCCTATATATTTGCATGTAAAACTTTGATTCCCTATTGTGGCCCCATCCTATCCTCGGGGACCATGAATTTAATAAACTTGATTGTGAACTATGTCAGAAAGCTTTCATGTGAATTTCAGTTCTTCTGGCCAAGTGGTTCTTGAGAAGAAGATTTTTAAATGACCCCACCCTATTTTTTGCATTTTTGTGATTATATCCCCTTTAAAGGGAGCATGACCCTTCATTTGAACAAACTTGAAAGCCCTTCACCCAAGGATACTGTTGGCCAAGTCTGGTTATAATTGGTCCAGTGGTTCTGGAGAAGAAGTCGAAAATGTAAAACGTTTACAGAAAGACGACGGACAACGGGCGATCAGAAAAGCTCACATGAGCTTTCAGCTCAGGTGAGCTAAAAACAAAATTGTGACATGTGAACAACATGTAAATAAAATGCATACAAGTATATGTCAAAATATAAATTTTGTTAGGCCAATTCAAATCCCCGCCCACCCCTCAAAAATCGGCCCACCCGGAATTCTTTTTTTTTTTTAATTTCATGTCTGACTCCGGTATTTACACGTCTTGTTTACATTTCTGGTATAGCAACGTGAAAAGCCACGTGTAGAAAATAGGTCATATGGTTTTCTTAATTTCTTACGGGCGTAAATTATAGGAAAGGATTAATGTTCTTCATATCTTGAAGAAGTTTGGTATCTTTCTGTGTTTGAAATTAAAGCTTAACCTGGAATTCGTCTGTGAAATAAGCATAGACTGATATCCGTCTGGCATTAAATGATGCACTTCTGTTGATAAAAACTCGTTTGTCATTATCATTTTTCTCAGGAAATAAAAATAAAAAAATAAAATCCTCCCACCCGCCCCATACTTTTTGGTGACCCTGGATGATAATCTACTAATTAAGGTATTCCATGTATAATGAAAGGATAATGAACAATTTTGAAGAATTTAGATCAACATAAAAGTTTATTGTTAAATAATGATGAACGTGAAGCTGATGAAATTCACATGACTGGTAAATGATTAGAAGCTGACCTTTTTGCACTTAAGACTTTTTGGAAGAGTTGTCTGCCCTTTGTAAAAATAAGAAAAATAATTTATTAGATATGAGATATGGTCATTATACATTGAATACATGTGCCTTAAGTTGAATTGGCCTAACGGGAAGGAAGAGAATGCAATGTACCAGACCGGACTAGACACTTCGACATGTACCAGACCAGACTAGACACTTTGACATGCACCAGACCAGACTAGACACTTTGACATGCACCAGACCGGACTAGACACTTTGACTTACTTAAAGGGGCATTAGCTGTCATTTTTTCACCAAAAATTGAATTCAATGAAAATTGCTCTGTATCATGTATTTCAGTAATGTCACCAGTATTTAACTATTTCAAACACTTTTTAACCTCAAAACAGGCACATGAATGTGTAATTTTGGTGATTAATCAAATTTATCCTTTCAAGATAAATAATTATTGACTTGCAAGACAATAATTCTTCCTTATATATATTTCTTTTTACTAAAAGCAGTTATCTAACGTAGTTTTATCAGGTTTCTCTTGTTTTTGTACAAAATAAATGTTTTTATTACTTATTAATATATACATGTACTCATATGCCATTAAGATATTTTGGGAAGAAATATGGTTAACATCACTGGCACAGCTATTGCCCCTAAAGGCAGGTGCTTGCTCAAATGTATATAGTTTCTAACATCTTACTCATACTTTTCAAGATTAACTGCATGTATGTGCTTCGGTAGATTTTGAATTGGTTGGTCGGATTTTACCCATTTAATCCCAGAGCTTCTCCTACTGTAAAAAAGGGGCGATACTTTTTACATGTGTGCAGTGTGTGTGTCGTTTCTTGCGGATCGGATTATACCACAGTCCGTACATCATCACGTAAGTACTCTAAATAACTCCGCGTAACTTGTCGTTCATAAATTATGTGTAGGCCTATAATGCGCCAGACAATCGCGCCAGAAACAAGGTAAAATAAAACCACAGGAACCTGGAGTGTGGATAATAGATGTTGTGTATAGATCTCATGTACATAACCCCTCCTTCTATCCTATGAAAAACATAAATTTAGAACTTATATTATATCCCAAATATGTGAATTCACCGCCCATCACCTTCATAAGTCGGTCTGCATAGTCAGTTTCTACTTTTTATTTAAGCTTTTGAGATGACCACTTTTGAGATAACTTTCACACAAGTGGTCATCTCAAAAGCGTATAAAAGTAGAAACTGGCTATTTAGGAATGATCGGCAAGGAAATTACATATTTTGGCTGAATTATTGGTTCTATATTTATTTTTTCATTGGGTAGGGGGAGGCGGTGTGTCCTTAAAATATTTGTATACATACTATCCACCATACTTCAGGTGCCGGTGGCAAAACCTGTTCACAACCAAAACTTGGGTATGATCAGTATGCCAATACACATATTCACATCAGAAATAACGTATAGTTTAGCTGGTTATAGCGCATGTGTAATCTAGGTCGTGTGGAGTAGGGTTTGTATTGCTATTCTATATGTATACACATACATAGTACTTAGCACGCTGTGGAATTGTTAGGGTGCGTCATTATAAACAATTTGGGTCAGGCAGTGCCTCGGTTCATGAACACAGAGACACATGATGCGTTTTGGGCTGTTGGTGAGAATTTACTACATTTTTGACAGTCCGAAATATATCGGTCGAAAATACACCATCAGATGCATCATCCTGTTTAAGCCATGTGGTCTACGTTTTTCAATGTCATGCGTGGGAGTGAACGATCCAAGGGGGCGGGGGCGGATATGCTAGATAGAACATTTTTTCTTAGATTTTCTTTTGTTACAGTGGATCTATTGAGATTAGACAAGATTTGCCATTAGATGTGTGCGAGTTTTCAGTTTTTTAAGTGGTCCGGAATCGCCCTTAAATTGAAGTTAGTGAAAAAATTGTTAAGGGTTCCACTTCTCCACTTCTAACTTACTTGTCCTTGTCGATAGATTTAAGACATATTCAAGTATGTCACTATGTCTAAGTTTATAAAGTATGTAATTTGTGTTTCTTTTCTTATGTATACAATGCTCCTTAGTCCTTATATCCTGTTTGGGTTGCATGTGAATTAGATCCAAATGTATTCTATTTTCAAGACAGTATCTACATTTTGCATAAAGGAATTCAACGTACACCGGTGTACCACAGCCAAGCGGGAGCATATATAGATGTTAGAGAAAGAGACAGAGAGAGACGGACACAGAGAGGGGGGGAGAGGGGGGGGGGGCAGACAGAGAGAGAGACAGAGATAGAGAGGGGACAGAGACAGGCAGAATGGGGGGGGGGGGGCAGAGAGAGACTGGTATGTGACTTGCAGAGACAGGTATCTGGAGATTTGCTTTGTTTAAATTGCAGACATCATGGGGGAGAAGGTCACTGAATGTCCGAACAGTAAAGAAGATTGGGAGATCCGGGCCTCACAATTGACGGGTTGTAATTCTACATACTCCTACCATTGTCTCCAGGACTCAAGGGGTGTTTTACGACAAATATGTATCGAGAGGACAAGAATTGGTGAAGGTGCGCACACATTTATATTGATTTATATATCTGTTATATCTCTATCTCACTTTTATGTGTTTGACAGTGACTCGTACATGACTTACAGTGATTAAAAAAACTCTTTAAAAGGATTGATTCTTGCCATACTTCAGATCTAATCATATGCACCAAAATTGTGATATATTCTTCATTTTTAAAACAAGCTACATTCATTGTTTTTGAATGTCGTACAAACTGTGTTCGCTGGAGGACAGTGTCGTAGATGGCCTGTTTCTCACCGAACGACAGGCCTAACTAAGTAAGTGATTGTAAAAAACATTATTAAATAATGAAATGGATTACAGAGAAATTGAATTTTAAGAGACTATATTTGAGGCAGAATAAGCTGTGTAGTACACTCGCACCGGAAGTATGGTCACTACTACCCCACCCTCTAAATTTTTGTTTGGCGGTGATAATTGTCTTGATTCCCTGTTTATCCCATTCAAATTTCGATGGATATAATCATGTCACACTTTTTGTAAGCTTAATAGAGATTGGCTTTCTACTGGTATAAATAACACCTGCATTTTATGTACCGGTAGAAAGCCAATCTCTAAAGCTTATAAAAAGTGTGAAACGATTACAAATATCGAAATTGGAATGGGATTGACAATTAATGAACACATTTCGGAGAAATTATCGCCGAACAAAAATCAGAAAGGGGGGAGAGTAGTAGCGTCCATACTTCACGTGCCTGAGGTAGAAATGTAAGGTTATCACACAGGCTCTCGACGAATAGTAAGTTTTATAAGCGTTTTATTTAAGAAATAGTTTCACTGAGGGTATGAACTGCGATGCCTCACGCCGGAACACTTTGGGGGTGGGGGGGGGGGGGTTCTGGACACTCCGCTTTCCTCCCACTCTAATGACCACTCGCATGTAATTCATGGGTTATTCTACTATTATTTACAATAAAAGCCAAATTAAGATTTTGCACCCCTATCATACATGTATATTTTGCCGAGCCGAAATATTTGTATATTTCCATAGTTCTAGACGAAGTGAATATATAGGCTCATAACAGCAAGTTTGCCTGATTATGCCCCCCCCCCCCTTCCCTCAAAGAAGAGGGGCATATTGGTTTGCACCTGTCGGTCGGTCGGTAGAACAGATATTGTCCGCTCAATATCTTGAAAACCATTCACTTGATGATAATGATATTTTATATGTGGGTTGGTTATGAGTAGAAGAGGACCTCTATTGTTTTTCATGTCAAAAGGTCAAGGGTCAATCTAGTCTGGACATAGGAATATAATGTCCGCTCAATAACTTGAGAACCCTTTGCTTGAAAGACGTCAAACTTGGCACACTGGTACATCCTAAGAAGTAGATGACCCCTATCGATTTTGAGGTCATATGGTCAAAGGTCAAGGGTCAAACTGGGCATAGGAATATACTGACCATTCAATATCTTGATAACCCTTTGCTTGACAGACATCAAACTTGGTACACTGGTACATCTTCAGGAGATGATGATCCCTATTGATTTTGAGGTCACGTGGTCAAAGGGCAAGGGTCAAACTGGACATTGGAATATACTCTCCGCTCAATATCTTGAGAACCCTTTGCTTGACAGACATCAAACTTGGTACACTGGTACATCTTCAGGAGAAGATGACCTCTATTGATTTTGAGGTCACATGGTCAAAGGTCAGGGGTCAAACTGGACATAGGAATATAATGTCCGTTCAATATCTTGAGAACCCTTTGCTTGACAGACATCAAACTTAGTACACTGGTACATCTTCAGGAGAAGATGACCCGTATTGATTTTGAGATCACATGGTCAAAGGTCAGGGGTCAAACTGGACATAGGAATATACTGTCCGTTCAATATCTTGAGAACCCTTTGTTTGACAGACATCAAACTTAGTACAGTAGTGTATATTCAGGAGAAGATGACTCCTATTGATTTTGAGGTCACATGGTCAAAGGTCAAGGGTCAAACTGGACATAATGATACACTGTCCACTCAATATCTTGATAACTCTTTTGCTTGACAGACATCAAACTTAGTGCACTGAGAGATCTTCAGGAGAAGATGACCCATACTGATTTTGAGGTAAAAAGTCAATTGTTGAACTGGACATAGTAATATATTGTCTCCTATATTTTAAGAATTATTTGCTTGATTGACACGAAACTTAGTACACTGGTACAGCATAAGGAGTAGATGACCCCTATTGATTTTAGGTCACATGGTCAATTCAGTCTTGACATAGGAAGATATTGTCTGTCTGCTCAATATTTTGAATTGATGATACTACTATCAATTAAATAATGTGTGTGTATAACCCTTTTCAATTTTGCATCATGGGGGCATCTGTGTTTTACAAACATCTCTTGTTTATTTATCATTTTACGTCTGCCTAATCCCATTTCATGTACGTCTTCAGAGTAAGTAGGTAGCATGTGAAGCATGTTGAATGGTTGTAAGTGATCAGAAACCTGGTCAGAAATATTACCTGGACACTATAACTTATTATGCTGATATTATCCACCCTGTAGTGTACGTAAGAGTGAAGTCAGTCATCATCACAACAAACAAAAACGAATATGAAGTATGAGTCTAGATTTCTCTGTGTTGTTTTTCAAATTATTTATTATTTCATATGCAGATAGAAGTTGGGTCGTTTATTGGATACAGTGATTAAATACAATATGTCCTGAATTATTTCAAGTCGATCTTCATATATTGTACATGTATGTATATATACATGTATATTTCTTATATTTACATTCATTGAATCTTTTTTTCTTTTATACTTCTTTTGAAATTGGCATTGCTTTCATCTGCAACAATGAATGTATGTTTCTTTTAAACTAGTTCGATCCCGTTTTTAGTAGAACCTGTCCTTGTAATCATGACCAAATATGGAGCGTCATCTAGGTCAAAGGGTGCATTGGATGTTCCGTTTATTATAACGAATGGGTCAATCATATGATATTTATTTTAAGTACTTAAATCTAGTTTATATTTTAAAATAATGCATAAAGATATAACTATAAACAATAAAATGTCTTTCTTTGTTGTTTCATCGGGTGATGAAGGTAGTAATCATTGCAGAAAAAAATACAAAACCCGCATCGGGTTATGAATTTTTTCTGCAATGCTACATGAAACTACCTTCATCACCCGATGAAACAACGAATAAATCATTTTATTGTGTAAATGACAAGACCTTTTATTTCATATCATGATCTCTGACCTTGTGAGTTGTGACTTTGAACTCGGAGTTTGACCTACTTTTAGGAAAACATAACCTATTAAATATATTCGGAACTGTTTTAGATGGGACATTCATATTTAGTATATAGATTCTTCGTGACAAGACCTTGTACACATTTAGTGTTTGATCTTTTGACCTTGAAGTTTGACCTACTTTTTAAAAAAATCCCTGCCCTGTATCTCCTGAACTGTTTAATGTTCTCTATGGCAAGACCCTATTTATTTTGTGAAGGTTGACTTCGTGACATTGACCTGGATGTTTGACTAACTTTTGATACAGATCTTACCTATTTGATATATCCTGAGCTTTCATATTCTGACAAGGTCTTCATATACCGTGATCAATGACATTGTGACTTTGGTCTTATCCAGAACAGTAAGATCATGATGTCCACAGGTGAATTCATTTCAGTTATGTTGTGATCCATTGGGACTAGGTTGAGGCCACAATATGGGGTCGACATTTTTCATGGGCTTACAGATTGATGACAATAGGTAGGACCGAGGTGGCTCAGGTGTCCAATAATCGACTTAGATTTTATTGATATTATAGGTCATTGTCCAATCATCGTACAATCCAGTAAACGACTTAGATTTTATTGATATTATCCATGTCCAATCATCATATTTGATAAATGTCTAGTCTTTCATTGATATTATAGGTCATTGTCCAATCCTGACGTCCCGTAAACGATTTAAATGGGAGAACTGTACCCTCTTCCCGGGATGTCCGACATCACAATACGTGTCTAACGAGGTGTACAGATGTAAGTATTGCAGCATACCTTATAATTAACATTAGGTGTACAGATCTAAGTATTGCAGCATACCTTATAATTAACATTAGGTGTACATATGTAAGTATTGCAGCATACCTTATAATTAACATCTAAACAATAATTTTATTGGAATTATAATCTTAACCACAGTATTGAAATCACACGTGTGTTTTGTCCTTGTAGATCCGGTGTGCTATGACAATATATTCAACAATGGAAGGTATGATGCATATGTGTTACATGAATTTATGAGAGAGAGAGTGATGAGCCAACCATTTTGAAGGCGTCTTACAATTGAAATCAAAGTTCTGTCAATCTGAAAAATGAGCAAATTCTAGTTGCTAGCTTGTTATAGGCGTTCTCATGGTAAAATCAAAATATGCTAGTCTTCATTTATTTCATAGATAGAATACAGGCTAATTAGTAATTTATTGCATGTTAGAAATTACATATTTGAAACCTTCTCGAATTTTACAGCATTGCACAATCAACAGATTCTTCCACTACAATGACCAAGGTGGGGACGGAAACGCTGCTCTCTCGGTACGTACCGTCTCCGAGTTCTGTCAACTATAGCTAACTCCAAAATCATGCAGATTTTATATGCCCGTCTAAGACGGAACATGTGATGTCCTTGTGTATCTGTCTATCTATCGATCTATTTGTATGACCCAAAATTGTTAAGTTATTCATACCATGTGAAAGAAATCTAGATGCATATAATAAAACAAAAAATAAGTTTTGAAATATCATTTCTGTAGTTATTTGAACAATTCTAGAGATAAGTCTGTTGTACCAAGATTGACATTATTTTGCCACATGCACACTCGTCTGTTTATGATGAATAAACGTCTGACAGGCACATCATGTGCTGTGGTGGTGCACTTTATTTGTAAAGGATTTGTTAAGGGTATTTGTTTAAAATATCTTACTCATAGACTCTGAAAATGTCTATGAAAACGAACATAATGGCTTGTCAAAATAGTCATCTGAAGGTAATTCCTCACAGATGTGAAAAATATGAAACAAATCGAATTTGATTTCTTCCGCAACGATGTCATTAATAGCCATGATCATCTCTAATTTTTCAGGGATGATGACAGTTCACCAGTTGTCCCAGTCATTATAATATTATTGGTGCTTCTGGTTATAGTCGCTGTGGCAGTGTCTATATTGTACAAGAGGAACATGCTTGGTGTTGGAGACTGGATTGACAAACGTAACATAGTTATTGCAATATTTTCAATTTACTTGCAAGTGTCATTCCATGTAACATAAGAAATGTTAATGATACGTCATGGTCTTATCTTGTCAATTTATTTAAGTCTTTCAATTTTGAAATAACCGAAAATCATTTACTATTGTCAAAGGACACAGTAGGATAGGGGCCCCATGTGGCTACCCCCTCCCCCTCATTTTTCACATTAATTTACAAACAGAATTTAAAGCCATAAAACCTTGCAAAACTTATTTCAAGATGATACCTGAAATAGAAGAAATTATATAATCACTCACGATCATGAATGTATGAAAGGTGAAGACAACGAACAGTGATTAATCTCATAACTCCTACATGGGAGCCACAGGATTGTCAGAGATTTTTTTTTTTACAAAAGAGTTTTAGATGAAAATGGCATGTCATTTTGAAAGCTTTGGAGAACATGAAGCACACATCTGCATATGTCCCATTTTTTGTGTACCAGAGTTGATACTGGTGTGCGAAATACTCAAGTTTAATGGTACATTGTGAGCAAGATTGTGATCTTTATTTTCTGAAGCAACATATGCTACAAATTTGTCAATTTTTGGCCAGAACATGAAGAAATTCAAATTTTAATTAACTATGTGACCTTACCGGAAGCTTTAAGTATGTTGTATATTAAATATTGATTGTCATCTAAAGATAAATTTGCTTTACTTAATAATGACATACATTTTTTCCGTGATGACGTCTCATTATGGGTAGGGGGGGGGGGCTTATCCTAAGTTCTCTCATGAAAAAGATACAGATGTCAAAAGTACACCTTTGAATCTCTAAAAGTTTTAAAAAGGACTATAACATGGTTCGGACCTAACTTGGCCCCTCAAAACTACAAAACTTCAGGTCAAATGTGATGTTATTATTACAGTACCATGATTCCATTTACCCAACATTTCACTTCCTGTAAAATGATGTCAGAGATAAAGCACTATATTGTCTGCTGCTATTTCTTGACAGAAAATGTCACTTCTTCATTTCTGTGTTTTAGGTCACCTGAGTCACTCAGGTGACCTATCGCTATTGATTAGAGTCTATCGTCGTTTATTAACAATTTTGAACTTTTAACTTCTGATTGATAACTATCATTCGAATTCTTTACAAATTTAGCATGAAGCATCTTTGGAACAAGGGGACATAAATAGTAACTTCCAGGGCTACTGGACCCCACGGGCGTTAGGGGCTAGACATAAACTGCCAAACTGGATTAATTTTCAAATAATCTTCACTACTACACATCTCTTAAAATAAACTAAATGCATAGTGATGTAGAGCAGGAAGACCTCTAATAGAATTGTGAATTGTTGAGGCTATGACTCCAGGTTGGAGCCAAACTTGGTAGATAGTATGTGTAAAATGTTTAAATAACATTTTCTTTAAAGCTATTGACACTATATAAAAACTAATAGATAGTTGCTGTTTGACATGTTTCATATCTATCGTTAGGTTGTTCTTTATACGCTGGTTTTGACTACTGATTACTCCATTTTCCCGCTCATGGCGGGTGTGACCGGTCGGCAGGAGATGTTTACTCCTCCTAATCATATGATCCCATCTTTGATATATACAGGGGTCCGTGTTTGCCTAACTCTTAATTTTGTATTCGTTATAGGCGTTATAAGATTGATCTCTATTCGTTAGCTTTACCTTTTTCATTTTGATGGAGCAAGTAACCTATTACCAACATTACAAGACATCTTGTTTTATGTGCTGCTGAATATTTGAAGTTAGCTTATTTATGCAAAACAGGAAAATTATTATGGATTTTGCAGCTCATGGGGCTAGTGATACTTCAAACTTATGTTCAGAAGATCGATAAGGCCTGTACATGGGCTCTTGTATTTTAAAAACACAGATTGACTTTATGAATAAGAATATTATTTCTACTGGTGACGTGTCTGTGGATAGTAGCAATTTGAATCATATCCATGAAGCTGCTCAATATTTGTAGAGAGGGAAATATATACAAAAATGGACATTTCTTCGTACTTGAAATTTCAAACTCTAGTACAGTTACTCAGTGTGCTAGCAATTCATACCATCATGTATTTTCAAAGTTGAAATTTATTTCTTATATTTGCATTCTATATTTAATTCTATTGGAATTCCAATCCTATAAAATAGACGTATTTTATTTGTCAAGATTCATATGCACATTGTTCAAAATTCAACACATTCATGATCAAAATTAAAGGCTATATAACTAAAATGTATGAAGATTTATCAAAGGTAAATGTAAATATATAGAATCTTAGACACCATGTGGGTGGTGGACATGTAATTCATAATTGCTATTCAATTTTAAAAAGTCCTCATGTGAATGTCATTAGCATCAGCATATTGATTAAGTGTATTTTAAATAACTAAGATGACAAACATTTGCTATGAAGATTTTTATTGATAAAACAGAGAATGTTTTGAATGTAGTAAAAGCTTTGTGGAAATATATTGTTTGATTTCTATTCTAGATATCATAAATACATGTAGGTCAAGGGGAAACCAAGAGGAACAGGAAATGGAAGGTAACTTAAAGAATTGATTTTACCGGTTAAGTATGCACTTTCATTGAATTCATTTACTGAGTCAATACATTTTGAATTATAGGTAAAATATAGTCATGTATATATGCTTTACTCTTTGTACTTCCTTAAAGTAAAATGAATCTCTCACCATAGATATCCAGGTGAATGCTGGAAACATTTCAAATGAAAAAGCAAACTTGCACTTATCCATCAAGATATTCACATTTGTGGAAACAAACATGAAGTAACAGTATAAAGCCCCCCACCCACCCCCACAATAAACAAATATGCATGTATATTCGCGGATTTGGGCAACAAGTTTGGGTTTTGTTGATCACTGACAAGACCTAGTTGAAAGTGATTTAGAGACATGTTTTATTTTATTATACGACTGGATAATTTAAAACATCGAAACTCGTCACAAAAACAGTTAGAACCTAAAATGATATCAGATTAGTATCCTCTTTTGTATGCGTTTGATGTTACTATAATTCAACCGTTGTTACTTTAAAGGGACTGGTTCACAATTTTTGATAAAAATATTTTTCATTTTTGACGGTAAACATTAAAAATATAACTCATTCAATATTGACAGCCAAAATGTTGACCTTCTGAATACAAGAATAAAAGCAATGTTTTAGCTTGAAATCTGTGTTATGTAAACAAAAACTCGAGTCTTTTTATGTATACAAACAAACAAGTGAAATATTGATTTTGTAATATAAAGCATCTTAATTTTGCATAGTCACAAATTTTAACTTTTAGATGACACATTTACACTTTAAAATGTTTGAAATGTGAAAGATATTTTATAATACACTTAGATCGATATCCATTTATTTTGAAAATTTCGTAAACAATAACATACCACAATCTTTGTTTACAAAACAAAAAATAAACTCTCTAAAATGAGGATCTGTGATAGTGTATAACCTTAATTTTTATGTGAACTCTTTTAAACACATTAGACAGTAGATTTTGATCATCAAAAGTGAAAAAGAAAATTTTGGGGAAAATCGTGAAACAGTCCCTTTAATAGTAAGTTATGTATAGTGCATCATAGTCAAAACTCAAAAGTGAGTACAAAAGAGTTTTCTTTGAGTGACCAAAAAAGGATAATCAATCGCATCAATTTTGAAATTCCTAATTTTAGCCTGATGTTGAAGACATCAAATGTTTTATTCGTCTCGAAGGCATGTGCAGACGTAGCTGTAGATCTGTAGCTCTCTGGGTATATATTGGGACAGACCAATACAATAGTTTACTAGAGAGCTATAAATCAGCAGCAAGTGCAGATTAATATAATCGCCACGCGTTTTGTTTATACGCCTATCTAGGACAGAACATATTAATATGATATGTCGTTCATGTCCGTCCATCTCTCAGTCTATTAGTTTTTTCATTTCCATATAATTACTATGAGGCCTAGAATCATCAAACGACGGTAGCTGATGTGCCAGAGGAAAAGGGGGTGTTACTCGTCAAAGTATGTTACGTTACTGCGACCTTTAATTACGATATGACCAAATATGACAAAACCCCGTCATACTCATAACTGGACAGGTTTTTGGCCTAGAATCATCAAACTAGGTCAGTTAGATCATCTTACGTAGAAAGTTGTAGTATCCTACATCAATTTAACTGTGATCTATAATTAAATTAATATGACCATGTAAATGTATTTCATATCAACTCTTTTCGGCTCTTTTAAATTTGAGCCCAAAAAATCAACAAACTTGTCAGTTGTCAGTTGCACGGTGCATCTGTAGAGAAATGTGAATTACATGTGAATTACAGCTGAAAATCAGGTCATGAAAACTCTTCAAAATGATCATTGTAAGTATTTTAAGGGAGGTAATCCCTGAAGATGTAAAAGAGCAATGCAGTAAACTTTTTTGAAATGACTATACCTAGAAATATGCATTTAACTAGCTATAGAAAAAATGATTATTTTGTTTCTTAAAATAATAACATAAATATACAACATTGAACAATGTACTACTAAAATGTAAAGACTTATTAACAGTCACATCACACAATTTAGAGATTAATTCCGTTTGCCCCATGAGAGTAATGATCTAAGCCATGTGTTTTACGAAATTCATTGCATGCAAATATCATTTGATAAGAGTGAAATTGTATTTGTCAATTAATTAATTCAATTGAAAGAAATCTAAATGTACATATAATAAACTGAAATATGTTTTGAAATGTTATTTCTGTAGTTATTTGAACAATTTAGAAATATATTGTTAAGTCAGTTGCTATACCAAGGTTGACATGATTTTGTACCATGCACACCGATATGTTTTATGATGAATAAAATCTGACAATTTAGCGTATGGTGTGCCGTGAAGGTACACTTTATTTCTCTAGGTTGTAGAATCTTATATCCTATTGGAAGATACAAAATTAATTGATCATATGATAAAGGCAAGCGTATTTATTTTCAAGTGAATATCGACGTACCCAGAATTGATTGATAATGAGCACTATTCATATTTTAGGAGAGACAGATCCTTTGACACAGGTTGAAGTTACAGGTACTGTGTGTATTTAACATTTATATTTTAAAAGACCTCGTTTTATGATAACGCAAGGACACTTACTACTTTCATATCACTTTACAGGAACTCCACAGCAGAGAAAGAGGGATGTTAAAGGTACAGTATAGCCAGCACTACAAAAGATATTTTGTTGCTTTTTCTATTTCATTACATTATTTTAAATAGTTGATTGGAACTTGTAACCCCAGAAATTAAAAATTTTATGGCTGGAAAGATTAAATTATATTGCTGATTGGTGAAAGTAAGGACACGGTGATGGCCCTGAATTTGGTCTTCTCTCTTTTGTCCTTCAGTATTAGTAGTTATCAGTCATGATAAAGCTTTTTATCATTGCAAACAGTGTAAACTCAGTAATTATGAAGTGAAAGAAAATCAATCAAGAAATGTGGTAGCAGGTGTGTTACTGAATAAAAAGATAGGCCTATATTGTAAACGACTTTCAATTTGCTCAAAAAATATTTCAAACAAATTGTTTCTGCCTTGTTTAATAGTGGAAAAACAACTCTGGAGAGTTAATGCTTTTTTTAAAAAAAAACCTGACTAATGTAAATAAGTTGTAATAGTTTAAAGGGCTATACGAACGGTGAATATTGGCATGGGTAGCTCAGTGGTTAGAGCACCTGTCTAGCAGTACAGGGATCCCGGGTTCGATTCTCAGCCCAGTCCAAAATTTTCTCCTTTCCTTCATATTCTACAAAATTTTATCTTGTCTTATTAGTTAGGTTTTTGTTTCTATTTTTTGTTGTTTTAATTTCAGGGATTTATCCCTCAGAATAAATAACAATAGCAAACAGCAGTGACTACTAAGTTTTAAGATAGTACACTGTACATAGGGCATTGATTGATGTCTAGTTTAGTAAGAAATATTAAATACATGTAGGATTTGCTTGTAGGAGTTATGAGATTGATCACTGTTCGTTATCGTCACCTTTCATGCAGCTGCTATTTCGTCTGTATGCTAAATGTTACGGTGCTAATTTAGAATTTTTGATATGAATTTTGAGGAGTTTGTTGAATATTCTGCAATGTAGCTGTGATATATATGTATAAGGAAAAATCATAAACAGATTTATTTATCTACAGATGCAGCAGGAACAGAAAGTGTCCAAAAATTAGGGGCAGTGAAGAAATTATACTCTCTTGTTCTTTTCATGAAAGAGATACCTAACAAATGTGATATTAACATCGACAAATTAGTACAGGACATCAGATTTCTGTATGAAAAGTCATTTGCAGACCTTGATAAGGACCAGCTTCAAAGTTTAAGAAATGGTGAATTTCAAACTTTACCCAGTTCTACTGTGTATACCATAGTAACAAATCTCTGCAACATTGAGAAACCAACCAGAGGATGGGATAACCCACCATTGAAAACAGATGTTGATTTGAAAGACGATATTGCCAGAATTCGAAGTCTTTGGAATGATATGTGTGATGGTGACATTAAGGTGCAGATGATTACAGAAACATTCCAAAGAATGGCAGAACATTTTGGTAAAATTTGTGTTGCAGATGATGAAGAAACTATGAGGGCAAAGAAAGATAAAATAGTTTGTAAGTTGAATTTTTAATACCGCACACTCCACACAAGGACATATACGAAATAATATTTGCCATTCTCCTGCGTCATCAATTAAATCTCTTGCACTTAAATTTATTTGGGTACAAATGTGATACTGATTTCAAACAGAAGCAATGTCATTTAGACACAGTAAAAAGATTTAACATTGTGCAAAAAATAAAATTCATACATTTTGCTATATCCAAAGTTTTCCATTTTCAAATTCTTCATTGATCAAAAACTTTTTACCTGAAAACTTATTCCTTCTAGACACCCAATCCCACCACTGTTATATCCAAGGGTCCGTGTTTGACCAACTCTCTATTTTGTATTGCTTATAGGAGTTACGAGTTTGATCACTGTTCGTTATCTTCATCTTTCTTGAAGCATTAGGCGTGGTGGTAACAGAGTACAAAAAATATAGTATTTTTATGAGTATACTAAATTACCTTGTGTAGAAAACACTGTGACAATGGACCGAGAATAGCATATAATTATATATATATATATATATATATATATATATATATATATATATATATATATATGGTATATTGAGAGAGAGAGAGAGAGAGAGAGAGAGAGAGAGAGCATGTATGGCAACAATATGTAGTGTAAATTGAAGTTCAAGCAATTGGGCCCATGTCTCGGAGTCCTCCGTAATGATGCCTTTTTATGAATTTCTGGGTATATGGGATATATATAGGGTGGATATCTGCGCTCATGTTTCCCTTTTGTAAGAACTTTTCCTATACAGTATCGAAGTTACACCAAACCTCCTCAGTCGTTTTATTTTGCAGAATGTTCCTATTCCATGCGTGAATATGGTTTTGCTATCTGTATAATGTTATGTTCGCTTTACTAGTGCAAGTGTATTGTATTCGATATCAAATAGTTTTGAGTAAATGTTAGTTTCATTATCAGGGGTATGTAACGTCCTCCGATATTTTTGTTTTTCAGGGAAGCAATTAAAACCCGACTGTGAGGTTGACGAAGAACTTGTTTTGACAGAAAAGGTGAACGAAATCTTAGCAAAATTGATAGATGAAGGTATAGCTGTTTGTAATGGTGTCATAGGCTCTGGCAAATCGATGGCAATGAAATATGTTGCAGCGAAATATATCAAAGATGGTTGGAAAGTTGTGTGGAGGGAAAAAAGTCTCTGTTCTACAGATATAGAAGTTAACCAGGACGAGAAACTTCTTCTATGCTGCGATAATATGTTTGGGGGAATGTTGTACGAATGTTTGGCATCAAAGGAACTGGAGAATATAAAAGGGTTGCTAGACAACATTCTACAGTCGTCTAAAAAAGGCGAAGTGAAGTTATTGCTGTCCGTTCAAAGTCATGTCCTGAAAGAGTTAAATAAGGAGAGGTGTGTTTCGACAGTACTAGGAAACTTTAACTACAGAGTCGATATGGACAAATTAACAACTGCTGAACTTTATCTCATTTTCAAAGAAACCATTAAGAAAGGCTGCAAGTCACATCCCAAATGCTGGTACTCAACAACAGACTTTTCTAATGTACAAACTCTACTTAAAAATAATGTGGGATTGGTCGGGAATCCCTTCCTTCTTTGGGCCTTTGCAATGAATCATGCGTTTTTCACAGACAAAAAATTTCCCGAGAATCCTGTCAAAGTTTTGGTGCTCAATTTCGACAGACTGAAGATGGAAGAACCGAAATCATTCTACATCCTGATTTACATATTGTTTGTCAACAAACACCAGAAAGGCACAGAATTAATGCAATGGGCACAAGAATTACCTACTCCTCTCGAAAGAGAAGAGGTCGAAGAAATTGGAGCTGATGCTATCTCTGCGTATTTACACTCTGAGGAAGAAAGTATTCGAATTTCGCACGAAATATTCCAAATTGCTCTGTTTCAATCCGTCTCGAAAACCAGAGATGGCCTCGACCTGATGCTCAAATTCTGTGAATTAGAATCCATTCTCAGCATCTGCAGACGAGAAGATGCAATAGAGGAATTTTCCGTTAAGCTGTCGGAAAAAGATGTTAAAATTCTTGAAAGTAGGGATCGATGTAGGAATTTGATTTTAAAATCGGATCACCCATTTCAGGGATTTTTAAAACCCGAAGAGACTCCTAGTGACTTTTGATAGAACCTAGCATTTATTTTATAATACATAGGTGCTGTAACAGCCGTGTACTTACATTCAAATCCTTGTAACCGAATTTTCTTAATCAAAGTCCCTTAAAACATGTAGTGCTCTTGCTTTATATCAAGATGCGGATTAGTACAGGACTTGTACTAGCTTGAAAATGAGTTGTGCTTTAGTTGTGAACTTGCATGTGAAGTATTAATCTTTTATATATCCATTGCAAAACAATTCTTATAGGATAACCAAAGTCTATGCACTGTGAACTTACAAATACACATAAATAAATGTATTAAAATACTCTGTCATTAATGACTTCATGAACTATTTTGACTGAAACTTGCATGTGTGTTATCAATCATGTTTGCTTGGATGTTTCCTGCAAAATATGTGAATTTACTATTCGTGATTATCAGACTTATTAGTCAAATTAATACATTCGTATTGCATATTGATGAATGAAAAGAAAAAGCTTCATTCAAAAAACAATGGAAATGTGTTGCATGTGATTTATTACAGACAAAAATACTAGAACAAAATAAAAAGAGGTGATTTTTTTTTTTTTGTTAAACTTCAACCAGGAACCTCCCACAAACTAGTAAAGTGGAGGTGATCTACATGTTCCAACTGAACTATCAGGCTTAGTAATATACTCAGTCTTTGTTACACCTTCTTAAACACTCCTTTTCAGTTTACCTGAATTACCCATGTCACTTAATGCGACCTGTTTTTGAATGTCACTTCATCAGTCAGCCGTCTGTCATGTGTTTAAAACATTTGTACATTTTATACTTCTCAGATTATACGTACAGGACCAATTTTTATTAAATTTGGTACAAGACACCTAAAGGGTACAAACAATTACACTTACGAAATTCATGGTCTCTGGTTTTCTGGGAACTGAGGGGTAGGACCAAAACCTTGGTAAATAATGCCTGTACAAACGTTTGAATTTTACGATGCTTGGATCAGGATTTCTGGTGCTAGGCCAGAGCTTTATGTATCAAATAGTGTAAATGCATCATTTGTTGAAAATCTTTTAACTCCTAGTATCAAACAACCAGCTTTAGTACATGTTTCACACCGAACAAAAGATGTTTGCCTCTACCAAACCACTTGCACACTCCAAGTCCATGCTGGATAAGATATATAGGCACCTGATCCCACATCAGTTATGTCCAGGGGTCCTTGATTGCCCAACTCTATTTTGTATTCCTTAGAGAAGTTATGAGGTTGATCACTGTTCGTTATCTTCACCTTTTCCATGAGCTGGAAACTTGAAAAACAGCAGCTCTGATTTGTCCATCACAACTTTCGTCTTCTGAACATTCCAAAACATAACAGCACGAATCTTCTGGATATTTAATGTCTTCCTTAGTTTTGTTTGTACTGGACTGCGCATAAGGTGTGAAGCAGAGTCCTTCAGTATGTTCTATCCTGTGACCATCTACGTTTACTAAGTTGGCCTCAAGTCCATTCTTCTGCTTTCATTTTTTCTCGCCCATTCTCCATGTTTTCCTGCTGGTGTCCACCTCATCACCACCGGAAGAATTGATAATGGTGTTTTCAAGGGTCAAATACCGTCTGGGTTTCCACAAAACTGCTATAAGATTTCTGTGTAAGATTAACAGTCCTATTTCTTGATGGATGTTTTGAGGGGAAAAACCCTTCCTTAGGAATTTTTAAACTATAGAAAAAGAGTCTGAAATAATAATACATTTTTATTGCTGCTCATATGCCTTCATAACAATGAATTCAATGCAATAAACATTTTTTCATTTCACAAACAAGTACCATCAATATCGTATCTGAACTGTCATGCCCGTTTTATATACAGTGTAGCCATGTAGAAATTGGTATCGTACAAGTTTTACATTATGACTCCTGGGTCGAGGCCTCTGCTGGTGGACTGTCAGTCCCCGAGGGTCTCTACAGCCCAGTAGCTAAGTACTTCGTTACTAGCTTGACAATACGGATGTATATTTAATTGCTGTTATAAAATTTAGAAATTCATTTCAAAATTAAGGATTATCTCCCTCATGCATAGCTCTTATCCTTAGACGAATTTGACTCCACATTTTTTGGCACGCTGTTTTTGGCTATAATAGCTCTAAAACTTCATTTTTATTTCGGATTTTAAACATTTCGGTTGAGCATCACTGAAGAGACATTATTTGTCGAAATGCGTATCTGGTGCATCAAAATTGGTACTGTATAAGTTTTACATTATGACCCCTGGGTCGAGGCCTCTGCTGGTGGACTGTTAGTCCCTGAGGGTCTCTACAGCCCAATAGCTAAGTACTTCGTTACTAGCTTGACAATACGGATGTATATTTAATTGCTGTTATAAAATTTAGAAATTCATTTCAAAATTAAGGAGTATCTCCCTCATGCATAGCTCTTATCCTTAGACGAATTTGACTCCACATTTTTTGGCACGCTGTTTTTGGCTATAATAGCTCTAAAACTTCATTTTTATTTCGGATTTCAAACATTTCGGTTGAGCATCACTGAAGAGACATTATTTGTCGAAATGCGCATCTGGTGCATCAAAATTTTTACATGAGAGGAAAAAAATATTTTACTGTGGCCTTTAACATTACATTTAGAGATATCGACGACGTTTTATGTATTAGCAATCTCTTTTTTTAGGTAATATCACATATTTTAACATGATGTTTATTTATCAGTTCATATACATTATTCCCATACATAATATTTTACGTCGAGAAAAATTTAAACCTCCTTTGCATCAAAGTTATTATGGAAAAAAAATTTGAAATTTCAAAAACAGATTGGAAATCTATTTATGAACAAAATATAATAGCTATTAACGACAGATATATATATATATATATATATATATATATATATATATATATATATATACAGATATATATATATATATATCAGATTTTAATTACAGATTGTTAAATAACCTTTTGTGTAACAGAGAAATGCTGAAGAAGTGGAAAATTATAGAAAATAATTTATGTATTTATTGCAAAAAATGTACAGGAAAGCAATGAACACTTAATTTTGAAATGTAAAAATGTTGCTCATATATGGGGTATTCAAAAAGTTGTAAATTTCAATGTATCGTGGAAAACAATTGTAATTGATTTTTATCATGAAAAGAATGATAAAACCTTTTTTTGAATCTATTGATATCTATCATTGCTTGTAAAATATACAAATACAAAATGTATTGTAGATTAGAAAACAAACAAGAAAAATCAGAGGAAATACAATATCACATAAAGAATGTATTATTCTTCTTTTCAAAGGTATATAAAAAAAACTACAACAACAAACATTTGTAAATGATTTGAAACATATAAAAGAAAAATTGTAACTTTAGTCGTAGATTTTTTCTAATGATAAAAAAATGATTTATCTGGGTATTTTCAGACATGTATTTTAGATAAATAAGAAAAACAAAACTAGTATACAAACTCTTTGAAATGATTTTGTCTATACATCTTTGAAAATTTTGTATGTTATATATTTCTCTGTGAAAAGTGTCGTAAATGTATTGTATATATTATATCTATATAATATAATTGCTGTTATAAACATGTTGATAATTATTACATTAAAAAACACAAGGAAGGGATCTGTACTAGTGCTGCCATTGGGGAGTTGTGTATGGACTGCATTCTATGTGTGGCGTTACCCTCTTATGGCAACCTTCAGAAATAAATGTGTATATTCTTTATATGCAACGATTTGTGTTGGAAGTAAGAAAACAAGAAAACGGCTCGGAATATCCAATACGTTTATTTGAGTTTGTTTTATTGATAATAAAATTGACTAGTTTGTTTGTATTGTTTCTCCTCCAATGTAAGGTCAAATGTCATTGAGATTGTATATTCACCCTGACATGCTCTATCTTGATAGAGTATGGTTGTTAGAGCACAACAAATCATGGTGTATCAAAAATAATAACACAGTGATCATCAAAGGAAAACCACCACAACAATGATACAAGTAATATTTAGAGTATCCTTGAACGAGTGTATCTTCCTATACCAGTCTCGGGGGCGGAGGAGCCCCCGAGATTGGTATAGGAAGATACACTCGTTCAAGGATACTCTAAATATTACTTGTAAATTCATTTAACTAATAGAACCGGAAACGGATTGATAGCTAAAATAGAAAGAGGAAGTCATTTGGGGGAAATCTCTCTTATACCGTAAAAGGGGGCCAGACGTTTTCTGTGTGTGCAGTGTGCGTATGTTTTCTTATAGATCTGATTATTCCATTGACCGTACATCATCATGTAAGTACTCTAACAACCGAGATCTAATTTGCCATTCATAAAAGTATGTATTGACCTTTAGGGAGCGGAAATGTGGATAGCGTGCCTATCTAGATCTAAACGATTTATCCAAAAGTATGCGATTTCCCCGCCGATCGCCTTTATAAGTCATTCTGCATAGGCAGTCGAGCTTTTGGGATGACCACTTGACCACTCCCTCACAAGTTAAGAGCTTATAATAGAAAGTAGAAACTGGACTAGGCCTATGTAGAAGTGACCTGACAAGGAAATCAGATATTTTAAATAAATTATTGGCTCTATATTTAGTATTTCATAGCATAAGGGAGAGGGGATATCCATATAATCTATAATCGCTATATATACATACTTCAGGTGCCTGTGGTAAAACCTATTCAAACTGAAATTCAAACCGAAACTTGAAAATAATCAATATGTAGTTTAATATGTAGTTTATCCAGATCTATACACACACTGTATATATATATATATATATATATATATATATATATATATATATATATATATATATATAATAAATTATTGGCTCTATAATTATCTATCATCTATCATCTATCATCGTTATCTATACATACTTAAGTGCCTGTTGTAAAACCTAGTCAAACTGCAATCTGATTAAAATTCAAACCGAAACTTGGAAATGATTTATTGATTGAGCTAATGTGGTATAACAGTCTCAATTGTAAATATATATATATATATATATATATATATATATATATATATATTGTTACATTTCATAATGTGTCCTGCAGATTGTATTTTATGGAATAGATCTATTCCATAAAATACAATCCGCAAGGACACATTATGGAATGTGATGACGGATGTCTGTCAATATCTTTCTGACACTCCCCAAGGGCAACAAGGGTGGTTTCCTTTGGATTGGGCTTGAAAGTAGAACATACTCCTTCGGAATAATGCTCCACACTACAGGAAGGACCGAAACACACTTTTCGATCCGCCATATTCCGCGCACTTAGCGTTCTTGACAACGCAGCGCCATCAGTTAAATTCAAGAACGATAACCGAAATTGTACGAAAATCGAAACATTCAGCGATGCTTTAAAATGTTATATTGAAACTTTCAACAACAAAAAATTTATTTCAGCGCATGCTTTATTCATTTGTTTAATGTTATATAATGATATATTTTCATACCACCTTTGCTGTTTTTAGATTTCAACGGGATTACAAGTAGTGTTTTGTATAGATTTACACTAAGCGTGAATCTCTCAAGTTTATGAACATGTATCCATAATTTAGGAACAAGGCAAAATCAATCAAAACTACGTTGTACTATTGCTAAACATATTACAGTGACTTAGAATGCTAAGTTTGGGATCATTTCGTGAACATGGACTTATCACGAAAATGCGATTTTACCTGATATTTACGTGGAACCATACTTAATATGTAGTTTAGCCAGATCTATACATACACTGTATACATATGTAGATTATATAGATAGATAGATAGATAGATAGTATGTGCACATATAAATATATATATATATGTGTGTGTGTGTGTGTGTGTGTGTGTGTGTGTGTGTGTGTGTGTGTGTGTGTTGGCTCTATATTTATAGAATGTTGTGTGCGTCTCTCTCTCTCTCTCTCTCTCTCTCTCTCTCTCTCTCTCTGGTTATCTGGTTATAGCACATGCAGATTTAATCTCGGTGCAGTGTTGGATGGGGGGTTAGATATGCGCCCCGCCAATATTGGGATTTGATCTAGTGATCGATATGTGTAAACAAAATTCAAATTTATCTTCACAAGTCGAGGGTTATTGATTCGTTATCTCGCACTGACCCTTGACTTATGAAAATGAATTGAATCCTGTTATAACAAAATCTTTTTGTCTTACAAAAAATAATGGTTACCTGTAAACTGCGAAACGAAATCGAAACGAAACAAAATCTACCGAAACGAGACGAAATCTACCGAAACGAAACGAAACCTACCGAAACGAAACGAAACAGATTGTATAACCGAACTCTTTTAATCATAATAATTAAAAATGGTATTTTAAGACCCTGTGAAAGTTACCACATATAAATAAAATTCTCCTCCCCTTTGATGTACAAACGGGAGCATGTATATATAGTGCTGATGTAAAATGTACAGACCGGTATCTAGAGATTCGCTTTGTTTTAATTGCAGACATCATGGGGGAGCAGGTCACTGAATGTCCGACCAGAAAGGAAGATTGGGAGATCCGGGCCTCACAATTGACGGGTTGTAATTCTACATACTCCTACCATTGTCTCCAGGACTCAAGGGGCGTTTTACGACAAATATGTATCGAGAGGACAAGAATTGGTGAAGGTGCGCACACATTTATATTGATTTATATATCTGTTATATCTCTATCTCACTTTTATGTGTTTGACAGTGACTCGTACATGACTTACAGTGATAATTGAAAAATACTCTTTAAAAGGATTGATTCTTGCCATATCTTAGACAAATCAAATCATGTGCACAAAATCTGCAGATTATATATGCTTCAGTTTTAAAACAAGCTACTTTAATTATTTTAGTGCCTTTAATTGTATAAATTAACACACGTGTTCGCTTGAGGACTGTGTCGTAGATGGCCTATGTTTCTCACAGAACGATAGGCCTAAGTATTTTTATTTAATTAAATAATGAAATAAGGTACAGAGAATATTGAATTTTAAGAGACTAGATTCTAGGCAGAATAATTAGCCCTGTAGTAAAAATAAAATGTTATACCACAGGCTTTCCACGCTTCACTATATGAAGGTAATATCATTATGTTATCTAAAGCTTATATAGAATAGATACTGCTTAAAATAGATGTTTATAAACCTTGCTTTACTAAAAATTGAACATTTATAAATACAATTCTAGTAAAAATAGGTCCCTTTGTTGTATTGGGTTGTAAATTTTCTATTTTTAGTAAAGTAAATTTTATCAGCTTTTTATCTAGGAAATAGTTTCACTTTTGAGAATACATGAGGGTATGAACTGCGATGCCTTACACCGGCATACTGCACGACGCTTTTAAATTAGTAGGTGGAGGGTCTTTTTTGAAGTATTCATGAAGCATCGCAGTTCCTCTCCTTCCTTCTGTGTTTACAAAAATGAATTTATTTTCATCTATATTTTTTTACTTCTGTCATTTCCTCATGAATGTAAACGAATTGTGCGTATGAATCTTGATAAATATAGTAAGACCATTTTAACGGCTGGGAATATTCCGACAGAAATGAAAGTAAAATGCAAAATATCAAAAATAGATTTCATTTCTAAAAATGCATCAGGGTTTAAAGAGCACTGCTTCACGCCAGCACACGTTTGCACTTCATGAAGGATGCACAGCTTAGAACGTCACAGTTCATACCGTCATGTATTTTTCAAAAAATGAAATTTATGTCTTAATTATTTACAACTGCACAAGGCTATCATTACAATTTTTAAAAAAAAATTAAAAACACATTTGTAATTTTAAAAATATTAGAGATTCACGTGACAACAATCATTTAATCTATTATCCGGTGCATATGTGCAAAATATCACACCTCATGCATCCAATAAAGAAAATAATCCATACGAACTGGCAGCCTTTTGTGTTAGAGTTTTGTGCACTGTAAAAGAACGTAGTAGAGGGAATGGTACTCACAAACTCGGACTTGGAGGTTTTTTGGCGCTCCACCCTCCTCCCACTCTAATGACCATTCACATGTAATTCATGAGTTATTCTACTATTATTTAAAGATTTTGTCCCCATATCAAATGTTTTCTCTAGCCGACATGTTTGCATATTTTCATGTTCTAGACGAAGTGAATACTTGGAATAGTTTATATAGGTTCATGATCACAAGTTTGCCTGATTTGTTTATCGTTTTATTTCTACCTAAGTACGTTGTTTATGAAAATTCTAGTAGTACCCATGGGGAGGAGGGGGTCGCTCTGAATATTTGTAACAGCTAGCATTTGAAACATATTGAATGGTTCATATGTTGTTTTTCAAATAATTTCTTACTTTTTATGCAAATTATATATATATATATATATATATATATATATATATATATATATATATATATATATACTACTCAAAATTTGATAAGGATCACTAGGTTATATGTGTGTAATTTACCACTAACCTAACAAAAGACATAAATTTGACTCAGAAACGTGGTTACTCAGGTTATGAATGAAAATTCATGAACGGCATGAACTTTTATCAATACGGAATGCTTGAAATCTGGTAACAACACCAAAAGGCATTTCATTACAAAAAGTTAACAGCAAACCAGATAAAGAATTACACAGTTTTTGGGGATAGTCCATCATTACACTTAGTCGATGAAGTGTCAATACCGGGTATGGCCTCCCCCTGCATCAATGACGGCTTGACAACGTCGAGCCATGCTGTCAATAAGCACCCGGGTGTTTCCAATGGGAAGGTTGTTCTACTCTTCCACGAGGGCGTTTCCGAGCTCTGCCAAAGTCGTGGGTTGTGCTCTACGGCGTGAAAGGGCAACCTGCAGCATGTTCCATACATGTTCAATCGGGTTCAAGTCCGGCGAGCAAGCTGGCCAGTCCATACCGACAATTGTCTCCTGCTGAAGGTACTGCTCCACCACCCTGGCGCGATGAGGACGGGCGTTATCATCCATCAGGATGAACTCAGGGCCAACAGCACCAGCGTAGGGTCTGACGTAAACATCGAGGATCTCATCCCGGTACCCCCGTCATTGTTCCTCTCTCCAGGACATGAAGATCTGTTCTTCCATCCTTGCTGATTCCAACCCAGACCATGATGGAACCACCACCATAACGGTCATGTTCACTGATGTTGGCATCATGGAAACGTTGACGTTGTCGTCACCACACTCGGTGCCTCCTGTCTGTAAAGTCCAAACAATACCTGGACTCATCGGTGAACAGAACTTGAACCCAATCGTTCTGTGTCCAAGTGACATGATCTTCAGCCCAGTCCAATCGCTCCCGCCGGTGTCTAACAGTCAGAGGGACTCGAACACATGCCCTTCTCGAGTTGAGACCTGCATTGTGAAGCCGATTCCGTATCGTCTGAGTGGACACATTCACCCCCGAGGCGTTCAGGAGGTCGTTACGTAGGCTGGTTGTTGTCCAGAAGGGATGGCGTCGTGCCTGAAGAGCCACAAAATTGTCTTGGCGTTGGGTTGTCGACCTCTGACAACCACCCCCATGCCGGTGTGCTGCTGTACCAAAAGTTTGCTGTCGGTTCTAGGCCCTGTTTACAACGCTCTGGCTGACGTTTAGTGCATTTGCAACGTCATGTTGTGAATAACCAGCGTCAAGCTTTCCAATACATCTGTCCAGTTGTTCTGTCGTCAGGCGACGCCTTACACGTTGAGGGGGCATTGTGTTGATAAACGTAGTGTAAACACGCAAGTGAGTTTGAAATTTTAGAAAGAATCAGACACCGATGCCTGAGTGAAAATCGTGCAATGGTAGCAAAAGCATAAACTGTGATGAGAAACGCATTTCCCATGGCATGAAATGCACGTGCAAGTTTGTTGAAGACGTTTTTGATTTCACTTGGACACAATATTGCCAGTTATGCAGTTATTAATTTTTTAAACATAAAAATATCTATGATCCTTATCAAATTTTGAGTAGTATATATATATATCCAAATGTGAAAAATTGCCTCAGTTTCCGGTAATCAATAGGTAAAATATTAAATAAAATATGACAACACGTTGTAAAAAGTGTTGTCATAATATATATTTTATTTAATATTTTACATATACAATGTATATATATATATATATATATATATATATATATATATATATATATAATATTATTGATACATTATATTAAATAGTTAATTGTCCAATCATCATATCCAGTAAATGACTTCATTTTATTGATATTGTAGTTAATCGTCCAATACTGACGTCCAGTAAATGACTTAGATTTCAGTGAAATACGCATGTCGTTAGACGGTCGTATTATGATATGGCACTGTCCATGCGTCTGTCTGCCTGTCTGACTGGCTGTCCGTCTGAAGTCATGCTTTCCTGACTTTTTCCCATAACAGATGTATGTACGGCTTTGAAATTTGATCACAATTTCTCTCTCAAGAAGCATAAGAGTGAGTTTGCATTTCGACTGAATTGATGCACCTTGACCTACTTTTGGACTAATAGTAGGTCAAACAGTTTTCCGGACTATTTTCATTACGGATACATATATTGTCCTAACTTTTAGTTATTAAATGCTTCGTCTCGGAGGAATACAAATTCAGTTTGCATTTCAGTTGAATTGGTTTGTCCATCCGTGACCTACATTAGGGCAACACAGGTTTTCGAAGCTTTTTCATTATGGATACAGATGTCTCCCTGAAATTTAGTAACATGTTTCCTCTTGAAGGAATACATGTTCATTTTGCATCTTTGCCATATTGGTCTGTTCTTGACCTACTTTAGGACTAAAAGTATGTCGGTGTTTTCTGGACTTTTTTCATTACGGATACAAATATTGCCCTGAAATTTAGTTACAAGCTTCTTTTCAGGATGGATTGATGCACCATGACCTACCTATAAGGCTTTTCTATTCAGAATGTGTATGATATCAATTCAGAGTGCATAATATGTCTCCAAGTTGAAATTCACTGTCCGACGGGCGTATGTTGTACATACCGTTTGCGGTACTCTTGTTGATATTAAATTAATAATCAAATCATCGTACAATCCAGTAAACGACTTAGATTTTATTCATATTATAGTTTTGTCCAATCATTGTATTTGATATAGTACGATTAAGATTTTATAAAGGTTAAATGTCCAATCATCGCATCAAGCAAACGACTTAGATTTGATTGATATTATAGTTAATTGTCTAATCATCGCATCCAGTAAATGACTTAGATTTGATTGATATTATAGTTAATTGTCTAATCATCGCATCCAGTAAACGAAGAAGATTTTATTAATATTATACATGTGTTAATAGTCCAATCATCATATTTGATAAATGTCTAGTCTTTCATTGATATTATAGGTTATTGTCCAATCCTGACGTCCCGTAAACGACTTAAATGGGAAAACTGTACCCTCTTCCCGGGATGTCCGACATCACAATACGTGTCTAACGAGGTGTACAGATGTAAGTATTGCAGCATACCTTATAACTAACATTAGGTGTACAGATGTAAGTATAGCAGCATACCTTATAATTAACATTAGGTGTACAGATGTAAGTATTGCAGCATACCTTATAATTAACATTAAATGTACAAATGTAAGCATTGCAGCATACCTTATAATTAACATTAGGTGTACAAATGTAAGCATTGCAGCATACCTTATAATTAACATTAGGTGTACAGATGTAAGCATTGTAGTATACATTATAATTAACATTTAAACAATAATTTTATTGGAATTATAATCTTAACCACAGTATTGAAGTCACATGTCTCTGTGTGTTTTGTCCTTGTAGATCCGGTGTGCTATGACAGTATATTCAACAGTGGAAGGTATAAATGCATATGTGTTACATGAATTTATGAGAGAGAGAGAGAGATGAGCCAACCATTTTGAAGGCGACTTACAATTGAAATCAAAGTTCTGTCAATCTGAAAAATGAGCAAATTCTAGTTGCTAGCTTATTATAAGCGTTCTCATGGCAAAATCAAAATATGCTAGTTTTCATTTATTTCATAGATAGAATACAGACTAATTAGTAGTTTATTGCATGTTAGAAATTACGTATTTGAAACCCTCTCGAATTTTACAGCAGTGCGCAATCAACAGATTCTTCCACTACAATGACCAAGGTGGGGACGGAAACGCTGCCCTCTCGGTACGTACCGTCTCCGAGTTCTGTCAACTATAGCTAATTCCAAAATCATGCAGTTTTTATATGCCCGTCTAAGACGGAACATTTGATGCGATGTCCGTCTCTATCTGTCTAGCTATCTATTTGTATGACCCAAAATTGTTAAGTTATGCATACCATGTGAAAGAAATCTAGATGCATATAATAAAATAAAAATAAGTTTTGAAATATCATTTCTGTAGTTATTTGAACAATTCTAGAGATATATTGACAAGTCAGTTGTACCAAGATTGACGTCTGTTTATGATCAGTAAACGTCTGACAGGCACATCATGTGCTGTGGTGGTGCACTTTATTTGTAAAGGATTTGTTAAAGGTATCTGTTTAAAATATCTTAATCATACACTCTGAAATATGTCTATGAAAACTAACATTATGGGCTGTTAAAATAGTCATGAGGTAATTCCTCACAGATGTGAAAAATATTAATCAAATCGAATTTGATTTCTTCCGCAACGATGTCATTAATAGCTATGATCATCTGTAATTTTTCAGGGATGATGACAGTTCACCAGTTGTCCCAGTCATTATAACATTATTGGTGCTTCTGGTTATAGTCGCTGTGATAGTGTTTATATTGTACAAGAGTAACATGTTTGGTGTTGGAGACTGGATTGACAAACGTAACATAGTTATTGCAATATTTTCAATTTACTTTCAAGTGTCATTCCATGTAAGATAAGATATGTTAATGATACATCATGGTCTTATCTTGTCAAATTATTTAGATCTTCCAATCTTAAAATAACCGAAAGTCATTTACTATTGTCAAAGGACACAGTAGGATAGGGACCCCATGTGGCTACCCCCTCCCCCTCATTTTTCACATTAATTTACAAACAGAATTTGAAGCCATAAAACCTTGGAAAACTTATTTCAAGATGATACCTGAAAGAGAAGAAATTATATAATCACTCTGACACGATTATGAATGTATGAAAGATGATGATAACGAACAGTGATCAATCTCATAACTCCTACATGAGAGCCACAGAATTGTCAAAGATTTTTGCAAATTTAGAGTTTTAGATGAAAATGGCATATCATTTTGAAAGCTTTGGAGAACATGAAGCACACATCTGCATATGTCCCATTTTTTGTGTACCAGAGTTGATACTGGTGTACGAAATACTCAAGTTGAATGGTACATTGTGAGCAAGATTGTGCCCTTTATTTTCTGAAGCAACTTCTGCTACAAATTTCTCAATTTTTGGCCAGAACATGAAGAAATTCAAATTTCAATTAACTCTGTGACCTTACCGGAAGCTCTGAATATGTTGTATGTTAAATATTGATTGTCATCTAAAGAGTTTGCTTTATTTAATAATGACCGACATTTTTTCCGTGATGACGTCTCAAAATGATGGAGGGGGTGCTTATCCTAACTTCTCCCTCACGAGAAAGATACCGATGTCAAAAGTACACGGTTGAATCTCTAAAAAAAAAATTAAAAGGACTATATACATGGTTCGGACCTAACTTGGCCCCTCAAAATTACAAAACTTAAGATCAAATGTGATATTTTCTAAACTTCAAGTATTATTAAAGTACCATGATTCCATTTACCCAACATTTCACTTCCTGTACAATGATGTCAGAGATAAAGCACTTTATTGTCTGCTGCTGTTTCTTGACAGAAAATGTCACTTCTTCACTTCTGTGTTTTTAGGTCACCTGAGTCACTCAGGTGACCTATCGCTATTGATTAGAGTCTGTCGTCGTCTGTTAACAATTGAACAATTTTGAACTTTTAACTTCTGCTTGATAACTATCATTTAAATTATTTAGCATGAAGCATCTTTGGGACAAGGGGGACATAAACAAAAACTTCCAGGGCTACTGCACCCCACGGACGTTAGGGGCTAGACATAAACTGCCAAACTGGATTAATTTTCAAATAATCTTCACTACTACACATCTCTTAAAATAAACTAAATGCATAGTGATGTAGAGCAGGAAGACCTCTAATACAATTGTAAATTGTGTTGAGCCAAACTTGGTAGATAGTATGTGTAAAATGTTTAAATAACATTTTCTTTAAAGCTATTGACACTAAATAGAAACTAATAGATAGTTGCTGTTTGACATGTTTCAAATCTATCGTTAGGTTGTTCTTTATACGCTGGTTTTGACTACTGATTACTCCATTTTCCCGCTCATGGCGGGTGTGACCGGTCGGCAGGAGATGTTTACTCCTCCTAAACACATGATCCCATCTTTGATATATACAGGGGTCCGTGTTTGCCTAACTCTTAATTTTGTATTCGTTATAGGCGTTATGAGATTGATCACAATTCGTTATCTTCACCTTTTTCATTTTGAAGGAGCAAGTAACCTTCTACCAAGATTACAAGACATCTTGTTTTATGTGCTGCTGAATATTTAAATTTAGCTTACATATGCAAAACAGGAAAATTATTATAGATTTTGCAGCCCATGGGGCTAGTGATACTTTAAACTTATGTTCAGAAGATCGATAAGGCCTGTACGTGGGCTCTTGTATTTTAAAAAACACAGATTGACTTTAGGAATAAGAATTTTATTTCTACTGGTGACGTGTCTGTGGATAGTAGCAATTTGAATCATATCCACGAAGCTGCTCAATATTTGTTGAAAGGGAAATATATTTCTTCGTACTTGAAATGTCAAACTCTAATACATTTACTCAGTGTGCTAGCAGTTCATACCATCATGTATTTTCAAAGTTGAAATTTATTTCTTATATTTGCATTCTATATTTATTTTCATTGGAATTCCCAGCCTTTAAAATAGACGTACTTTATTTGTCAAGATTTATATTCACATTGTTCAAAATTTCAACACATTCATGAGAAAAATTAAAGGCTATATAACTAAAATGTATGAAGACTTATCAAAGGTAAAAACATTGGAAATGTAAATATATAATCTTAGACACCCTGTGGGTGTTGGACATGTAATTTATAATTGCTATTCAATTTTAAAAAGTCCTCATGTGAATGTCATTAGCATCAGCATATTGATTAAATGTATTTTAAATAACTAAGATGACAAACATCTGCTATGAAGATTTTTATTGATAAAACAGAATGTTTTGAATATAGTAAAGGCTTTGTGGAAATGTATTGTTTGATTTCTATTATAGATATCATAAACAGGTCAAGGGGAAACCGAGAGGAACAGGAAATGGAAGGTAACTTAAAGAATTGATTTTACCGGTTAAGTATGCACTTTAATTGAATTCATTTACAATACATTTTAAATTATAGGTAAAATATAGTCATGTATATATGCTTTACTCTTTGTACTTCCTTAACGTAAAATGAATCTCTCAACGTAGATATCCAGGTGAATGCTGGAAATATTTCAAATGAAAAAGCGAACTTGCACTTATCCATCAAGATATTCACACTTGTGGAAACAAACATGAAGTAACAGGAGAAAGCCCCCGTACCACCCCCGCCCCCACAATAAACAAATATGCCTGTATATTTGTGGATATGGCCAACAAGTTTGGGTTTTGTTGATCACTGGCAAGACCTAGTTGAAAGTGATTTAGAGACATGTTTTATTTTATTATACGACTAGATGATTTAAAACATCGAAACTCGTCACAAAAACAGTAAGAACCTAAAATGATATCAGATTATTATCCTCTTTTGATTGCGTTTGATGTTACTATAATTCAACCATTATTACTTTAATAGTAAGCTATGTATAGTGCATCATAGTCAAAACTCAAAAGTGAGTATAAAAGAGTTTTCTTTGAGTGACCAAAAAAGGATAATCAATCGCATCAATTTTGAAATTCCTAATTCTAGCCTGATGTTGAAGACACCAAATGTTTTATTCGTCTCGAAGGCATGTGCAGACGTAGCTGTAGATCTGTAGCTCTCTGGGTATATATTGGGACAGACCAATACAATAGTTTACTAGAGAGCTATAAATCAGCAGCAAGTGCAGATGAATATAATCGCCACGCGTTTTGTTTATACGCCTATCTAGGACAGAACATATTATGATATGTCGTTCATGTCCGTCCATCTCTCAGTCTGTTAGCTTTTTCATTCATTTTCATTTAATTACTATGAAGCCTAGACTCATCAAACGACGGTAAGCTGATGTGCTAGAGGAAAAGGGGGTGTTACTCATCAAAGTATGTTACGTTACTGCGACCTTTGATTAAGATATGACCAAATATGACAAAACCCTGTCTTACTCATAACTGGACAAGTGTTTGGCCTAGAATCATCAAACTTGGCCACTTAGATCATCTTGCGTAGAACGTGTGCAGTATCCTACATTAAGGTCACTGTGATCTATAATTAAATTGATATGGCCATGTAAATGTATGCCATAGCAACTCTTTTCGGCTCTTTTAAATTCGAGTTCAAAAATCAACAATCTTTGTCAGTTGTAGAGAAATGTGAATTACAGCTGAAAATCAGGTCATGAAAACTCTTTAAAATGATCATTGTAAGTATTTTAAGGGAGGTAATCCCTGCAATTGTAAGAGAGCAATGTAGTAACCTTTTTTAAAATAACTAAAATACCAAGAAATATGCATTTACCTAGCTATAACAATATAAATGATTATTTTGTTTCTTAAAATAATGACATAAATATACAAAATTGAACAATCTACTACCAAAATGTAAAGAATTATTTAACAATTTTATCACACAATTTAGAGATTAATTCCGTTTGTCCCATGGGATTAATTATCTATTAAGCCATGTGTTTTAAGGAATTCATTGCATTCAAAGATCATTTAATAAGAGCCAAATTGTATTTGGCGGGTAATTAATTCATACCATTTCACAGAAATCTAAATACACGTAATAAACTGAAATATGTTTTGAAATATCATTTCTGTAGTTATTTGAACAATTTAGAAATATATTGTTAAGTCAGTTGCTATACCAAGGTTGACATGATTTTGTACCATGCACACCGATGTGTTTTATGATGAATAAAATCAGACAATTTAGCGTATCATGTGCCGTGGAGGTACACTTTATTTCTCTAGGTTGTAAAATCTTATATCCTATTGGAAAATACTAAATTAATTGATCATATGATAAAGTCAATCGTATCTATTTTCAAGTGAATGTCGGCATACCCAGAATTGATTGATAATGAGCGCTATTCATATTTTAGGAGAGAGAAAGCCTTTGGCACAGGTTCAAGGTACAGGTACTGTGTGTATTTTACATTTATATTTTAAAAGACCTCGTTTTATGATAACGCAAGGACACTTACTACTTTCATATCACTTTACAGGAACTCCACAGCAGAGAAAGCGGGATGTTAAAGGTACAGTATAGCCAGCACTACAAAAGATATTTTGTTGCTTTTTCTATTTCATTCCTATATTTTAAAGAGTTGATTGGAACTTATAACCCCAGAAATTGAAATATCTTGTGGCTGGAAAGTTTATATTATATTGCTGATTGGTGAAAGAGTAAGGACATGGTGATGGTCCTGAATTTCATCATCTGTCTTTTGTATGATATATGATATCTATATGATAAGGCTTTTTTTTCTTTACAAACTGTAAACCTAATAATAATTTAATGAAATGAAAATCAAGTAAGAAATATGGTAGCAGGTGTGTTACTGAATAAAAAGATAGGCCTATATTGTACAGTGTAAACGGCTTTCAATTTGCTCAAATACATAATTTAATCAAAGAGGGTGTTGCACCGAAGCGGAAACTTTCTCTAGTCGGAGCTCTGTTCCAGCACTCGTGACATAGACGTGACCTTCATCCATATTTATACTCTTATTGTGTATTTGCCATTTAATACCTGTAGGATCCCCCAGTACTAAGGGCAAGCCTAATACATTTTATGTGTCAAATGTATTATACATGTAGTCTGAACATAATGTTTGAAATCGTGAAAATTAAATTGTCTTTTTTTTTCCTTCTGAGTATCAGATACAATGTATACGGTTACATGTTACAAGTGTATCAAATATTTAATATTCTATACTACTACAGTTTAAAAGCTCTTATACTCCTATGTATTATTTTCTACAGCTATCATTACATGACTCTGAAAAAAAATATATGGAAATGTTAGTATGTGTTAATAAAGTTCAAAATTATTTGAAGTACATGCATCTGAAAACATTGATTTACCATAGCCATTTGTTACTGGAATGCATATCATGTTATCCACTCAAACTGTTTTACGGTTATTTACCTTGTTTGACCTTAAAGTTTTTCTTTCAAACCTTTGCAAAGTTCACAACGGTTTTTCGTAAAAGGCACCATGCCTTTGTCATCACCTTTCACTCAGGAAAACATACAAGTTCTCGTTAGCAGCCTATTAAAACACAGAAATTGCATGCTGTATTCGGAGTATTTGTTGCGAGTCCTATTCACAAACTAAAAAGTTTCGAGGTTGGAAATTTATTTCAAACTAGGCACATTGTAATAAACTGAGATTTGACATGAACCATTTTAAAAACTAGAAGTGTGTTTCAATTAAGAATAAAATGTAAATGAAAAACGTAATATGAAAAAAATGTGTCCATGAGGGATTCAAACTCAGTTGTTTTTAAAAATAAAACATCTTTACATACTAAAGTCGACGACCTTACCCACTGAACCACGCAGTAGACCATACATCACTATGGAAAATTAACATAAAGGTAGAGTTGAAAATAATATCTTTGAAATTGTTTCGTCTTTTAAATTGACATAAAAATGCCCCTGTGAAACAAAATTTGAAAGTGACAGTTTTTTAGTGGAAAACTCGAAGAATAATTTCGCGAAAGAAGTAGGTACAGTTTCTAAAGTCATTTGGCCCAAAATATCAATTATTTCACTTGGAGCTCAAACCCTGGCATTCAAATAAGGAATAGTTTAGCAAACCCAAAATCAGCTCAGTTTGATCAGCAAAATGATTTGTGTCATATGACGAGAGCTAGAAGTTGGCATAAAATTGCAAAAATGCCATTTTCAATGAAAATATCCACAAATTCAGGTGGTTTTCCTTTCAGAAAACATACAGCGCATGCCTCGAGCAAATTCATATTCAAGTATGTTTTTCATCTTAAAATAATACACAATATATATCATTTTCATTTTGCTCGACAAATGTGCACATCTTTTCCTGGGCAATAATATGTATGACATTTGACAGTTTTCAGGCTTATTTTGAAAAAAAGGCGGAAAATGTTTCATTCATGATGTCATAATGCTATCCAATCAGGAATATCATTCTGATTTTGTTGACATAGTATACCTGGCATATATTTTACTTTCTTAAAATGCTGAATAAGGTTAATTCCAAACACATTTTACAGAGAGAATTTTTTGTGCCTTTTTATGTATACAATCATACCTTGTTTCACGGAGGCAGTTTTTCTGAAATTCAGGGATACCCCTAAGACTAAAATCATATAAATCGCTTATTGCTAGATTTAAACACAAATTATTTTGGATAATTTTTGTATATACATGTCTTTAAAAGTTATTTTCGAAAATGTTTGAATCAAGACATAAGTTACAAATGGTTTTATTATATATTTTAATAACTTAATTTTATTGATCTTTCATGCAACACCTTTAAGGAAATCAATACGAGACGTACAACACCTTCTTTGTTTGTATGCATGCAACTGTGTTAAATTCATTTATGAGCAAATAGTGGGAAATTAGCTTTGAAGAGATAATGCTTTTAATTTTTTTTTAACCCGACTTAATTCAAATAAATTGTAGTAGTTAAGGCTGTACGGACTGTGGATATTGGCCTGGAAAGCTCAGTGGTTAGAGCACCTAACTAGTAATGCAGAGATCCCTGGTTTGATTCCCAATTCAGTCACACATTTTCTCATTTCCTACATATACATGTATTACAAAATATTACCTTGTCTTATTTGCTTGGTTTTTTGTTTCCATTGTCTATTGTTTAAATTTCGGGGATTTATCCCACAGAGAAAATTTAAAAAAAAAACAGCAGTGCGTACTAGTATTAAATGTTTTTAGTACATGTTTCAGACCTCGAACAAAAGAATTTTGCATGTACCAAATAACTTTGTACACCCCAAGTCCAAGCTTCATAGTTGGGTAACCGTGCCTTTGTATTTCTAATTATTAGACCAATAATTATCATTGATTGGTACCAAACAATCGAGGAAGGGCGTCGCGCTTTCTGAATACGGTGTGTCAGTACCAGACTTGGTATGGAGCATTGAATATTAAAACAAAAACACAAAAAGGGTGACTTGGGCGACCAACAGAAACAAGAGAACAGACATGCTCTATTTAAGATATATTCTCTCTCTCTCTCTCTCTCTCTCTCTCTCTCTCTCTCTCTCTCTCTCTCTCTCTCTCTCTCTCTCAGGTATCTGTTATGCCCCATCACTAACACTTCATGAAAATAGTATAGCTCACGGTGGGTGTGACCGGTCGACAGGGGGTGCTTACTCCTCGTAGGCACCTGATCCCACCTCTGATGTGTCCAGGAGTCCGTGTTTGCCCAACTATCTATTTTGTATTGCTTATAGGAGTTATGAGATTGGTTACTGTTCGTTATCTCCATCTTTCATAAGGTGTGTACTCACCATCTTGTGTTCGGGATTCGGTCACAGCGATACATTCAGCAATCTATCATTTGAAACAAATTTAAAATACACGGAGACAGTTCGTATATCATTCTATCAGCATGTCTGATCCGTTTTTCTTGGTCACCCAAATAGTCTGTTTTCAAAATCATTTTCAGAAATGATATCTAGGAAACGCATGTAAGTATTTTCTATCATGCCCGAAAATGTACAAAACAATAGTTTTAGTAAGTTCTTAGCTTAAATCCATTTGATAATACATGGCAGACACTCTTGAAATATGGATGAAGATATTTTGAATGTGTACGAAAAAGCTAATAATACTTGAAAACTACTCATTGTGTACCCTCACCTACCTGTTGAATACAGGTAAACTCCCCTTGGGGGGGCACATATTGTCAAACCCAGCCATTGCACCATTCAAGATAAATGCTGATGATCTTGATTAAAGGGATAACAAAATTTGGAAAGGTTATAAAAAATTGAATAGAGACCACAAAGAGTTTCATTTCTCGTGTGAAACATGTACTAAATATGTTGTTAAACTTTTCTCTCACCACTCGAATTGGTCCCTCACTTCGCTCGGCACCAAATCTCTTGGTACTCGAAAAAAGTTTACCAACATATAAATAGTACACTGTACGTAAGGAATAGATTGCTGTTTCGTTTAGTAAGAAATATGAAATCCAATAGCTGCTATTTCGTCTGTATACTAAATGTCACAGTATTAATTCAGAATTTTTTATATGAATTTTGAAGAGTTTGTTGAATATTCTACAATTTTTATGTAGCTGTGATGCATTTGTATTGTGGAACAGACTTATTTCTCTCTACAGGCGGAGCAGAAAAAGAAAGTGACAAAAAATTAAGAGCAGTGAAGAAATTGCACTCTCTTTTTCTTTTCATGAAAGAGATACCTAAAAAATGTGATATTAACATCGACAAATTAGTGCTGGACATCAGATTTCTGTATGAAAAGTCATTTGCAGACCTTGATGAGGACCAGCTTCAAAGTTTAAGAAATGGTGAATTTCAAACTTTACCCAGTTCTACTGTGTATACCATAGTAACAAATCTCTGCAACTTTGAGAAACCAACCAGAGGATGGGATAACCCACCATTGACAAACGATACGAAATTGAACGACTACATTGCCAGAATTCGAAGTCTTTGGAATGATATGTGTGATGGTAACATAGATGTAGAAATGATTGAAATTACACACCAAAAAATGCGAGATTCATTTGGTGAAGTTTGTGTTGCAGATGAGGAGGATATTAGTAGGGAAAAGAAAGAGAAAATAATTTGTAAGTTGAATTTTTAATACCGCACACTCCACAAAAGGACATGTACGAAATAATATCTGCCATTCTCATGAGTCATCAATTATATCTCTTGCACTTAAATTTATTTGGGAACAAATGTGATGCTGATTTCAAACAGAACCAATGTCATTTGGACTTGTAGAGATTTGATATTGTGCAAGAGAGGTTCTCCAGACATTTTGCTATATCCAAAATTTCGCATTTTCAAATTCTTCATTGATCAAAACTTTCTTCCTGTAAACTTTGAGGTAAGATAGTTTGAAGCATTAGGTGGTGTGGTAACAGGGTACGAAAAATTGGTAGTTTACTGGACATGCTAAATTACCTTGTATAGAAAACACTGTGACGATGGACCAAGAATAGCATATATATGTATCTATTTAGTCCATGTTTGGCAATATCTTTATGTAGTAGAAATTGGGTCTATGCCTCAGAGTGCTCTGCAACGAAGCTTTTTCTTATTTTTGTTATGAATTTCTGGGTATATAGGGTGAATATCTGCGCTCATGTTTTCCTTTGTAGAACTTTTGATATACAGCCTTTTTATGCGTGAATATGGTTTCACTACCTATATAATCTTATGTTCGCTTTACTAGTACATGTATATTGTATTCGATATAAAATAGTGTAGAGTGAATGTTAGTTTTAATACCATTATCAGGGGTATGTAACATTCTCCGATATTTTGTTTTTCAGGGAAGCAATTAAAACCCGACTGTGAGGTTGATGGAGAAGTTGTTTTGACAGAAAAGGTGAAAGAAATCTTAGAAAAATTGACAGATGAAGGTGTAGCTGTTTGTAATGGTGTCATAGGCTCTGGCAAATCGATGGCAATGAAATATATTGCAGAGAAATATATCAAAGATGGTTGGAAAGTTGTGTGGAGGGAAAAAAGTCTCTGTTCTACAGATATAGAAGTTAACCAGGACGAGAAACTTCTTCTATGCTGCGATAATATGTTTGGGGGAGTTTTGTACGAATGTTTGGCATCAAAGGAACTGGAGAATATAAAAGGGCTGCTAGACAACATTTTACAGTCGTCTAAAACAGGAGAAGTGAAGTTATTACTGTCCGTTCAAAGTCATGTCCTGAAAGAGTTAAATAAGGAGAGGTGTGTTTCGACAGTACTAGGAAACTTTAACTACAGAGTCGATATGGACAAATTAACAACTGTTGAACTTTATCTCATTTTCAAAGAAACCATTAAGAAAGGCTGTAAGTCACATCCCAAATGCTGGTACACGAAAACAGATTTTTCTAATGTACAACCTCTACTTAAAAATAATGTGGGATTGGTCGGGAATCCCTTCCTTCTCTGGGCCTTTGCAATGAATCATGCGTTTTTCACAGACAAAAAATTTCCCGAGAATCCTGTCAAAGTTTTGGTGCCCACTTTCGACAGACTGAAGACGGAAGAACCGAAATCATTCTACATCCTGACTTACTTATTGTTTGTCAACAAACACCAGAAAGGCACAGCATTAAAGAAATGGGCACAAGAATTACCTACATGTACTTCTATCGAAAGAGAAGAGGTCGAAGAAATTGGAGCTGATACTATCGCTTCGTATTTACACTCTGAGAAAGACACTATTCGAATTTCACACGAAATATTCCAGATTGCTCTGTTTCAATCCGTCTCGAAAACCAGAGATGGCCTCGACCTGATGCTCAAATTCTGTGAATTAGAATCCATTCTCAGTATCTGCAGACCAGATCTAGAAGATGCTTTCGAGGATTTTTCTGTTAAGCTGAAGGAAAAAGATGTTAAAATTCTTGAAAGTAGGGATCGATATAGGGATTTGATTTTAAAATCGAATCACCCATTCCAGGGATTTTTAAAACCCGAAGAGACTCTTAGTGACTAGAGATGATTACATTCTAGGTCGCTTTGGTTTCCCAGCTTTATTAGAACTTGGCATTGATTTTGTAATGCATAGATCCAGTAACAGCTGTGTACTTACATCAAAATCCTTGTAACCGAATGTACTTAATCAAAGTCCCTTAAAACATGTAGTGCTATTGCTTATATCAAGATGCGGATTAGTACAAGACTTGTACTAGCTTGAAAATGAGTTGTGCTTTAGTTGTGAATTTGCATGTGAAGTATTAAACTTTTATATATACCCATTGCAAAATAATTCTTGTAGGATAACCAAAGTCTATGCACAGTGGTCTTACAAATACACATAACTAAATGTATTAAAATACTCTGTCATTATTGACTTCATGAACTATTCTGAATGAAACTTGCATGTGTGATATCAATCGTGTTTGCATGAAGGTCTTCCTGCAAAATATGTGAATTTGCTTTTCGTGAGTATCAGACTTATTAGTCAAATTAATACATTCATATTGCCTATTGATGAATAAAAAGAAAAAGCTTCATTTAAAGAAACAATGGAAATGTGTTGTATGTGATTTACTACAGGCAAAAGTACTAGCACAGGTCGTGTGTTTAAAACGTTTGTACATTTTCTACTTCTCAGATTCTACAGGACCAATATTTACTAAATTTGGTACAAGACAATTACACTTACAAAATTCATGGTCTCTGGTTTTCTGGGGACTGAGGGGTAGGACCAAAACCTTGGTAAATAATGCCTGTACAAATTTTTGAATTTCACCCAAGCGGTCAGGATTTCTGGTGCAAGGCCCGAGCTCTATGTATCAAATAGTGTAAATGCATCATTTGTTAACAAGAGTACCGCAAACGGTACATAAAACGCCCATGAAAATGCTTATATAGGGTAAGCCATATAATTTGTAGAACTTTGCTTCAAGTAGTATCAGCCATCATCAGGCTGTGACACACTTTCTTCGTAGAATATGAATATTTCCTTTAAAAAGGGGGAGGGCTGAGTTCAACAACCTGTACTTTTCTCAAAAATTGAAGAAAATCAAAATCCTTACTACATGCACATCTCCAATATACATACAAACACTCTGTAAAACAAGATGATCCTCACTTGAAAATTGTGGGAGGAGTTAGCCGAACAAAATATATACCCTCCATATAACAATAATTTTCAAATGAAGAAGCAAAACTCCTGCAAGAGAGGTCGAAATGGACCAAAATTGCAACATGATCAAGAGTGATCCACAAAGAAGCTACATATCAAGTTTCAACTTGAAATGAAATTAGAAGCAGAAAACCCCGAACGAACGGACGGACGGACATGTACAGACATCGCTGTACCATAATATGTCCCGTCTAAAGACGGTCGTAAAAAATCTTTTAACTCCTGATATCAAACAACCAGCTTTCAGTAAATGTTTTACACCTATAACAAAAGATGTTTGTCTCTCCCAAATCACTTGGTACACTTCAAGTCCAAGCTTTATGGTTGGGTAACTCTACCATTATATTCATCATTGATTGGTAGTACATGTAATCAAGGGCAGGGTAACATGCTCCCTGAACATTGCATTTTCACTTTTTGGTAACATTGAATTAAAGACAAACACACAATGTTTGGGTGGCCTGGGCAACCAACAGAAACAGGAGATTATCATGCTGATAGAGTGGTTAATAGAATCCTTCATTAGTACGAGTGTGGGATAGGGAAATTCCACCGAGGGGACAAGATTCGCAGACTAGGACGAGGCTTTACCGAGTCCTAGACAGCGAATCGTGTTCCAGAGGTGGAATTTCCCTATCCCACACGAGTAAATAATGAAGGATTATTTTTCTCATATTTTACCTACAGTTTAGTGCATAAATTTAGGAGTTTGAGAAAATTCTGAATTATCAAAATCCTCATTTGAACTTCGATTCAAAAACTAATTGGATAGGCAGATAGATCACACCCGAAAATGGTTTACACTGTAATTGTAAACTAAAAAACCCAAGGTTGTCCAACAGAAAGCTATATACATTAAAATTTAAAGATAACAATGCAAAATATTTTTACTTCACCGTGTAACGTAAATCTTCACCGTGTAACGTATATCATAGAAAATATATGACGTCACAATCAAATGACGTCGCAGCAGTGTGAGACAGCAAAATCTCACATGGATGTCTCATGGAAAAAGTCGATCTCACACTGGTGATAATGTGAGAATAATAGAATCCTTCATTAGTACGAGTGTGGGATAGGGAAATTCCACCGAGGGGACAAGATTCGCAGACTAGGACGAGGCTTTGCCGAGTCCTAGACAGCGAATCTTGTTCCAGAGGTGGAATTTCCCTATCCCATCCGAGTAAATGATGAAGGATTATTTTTCTCACATTTTACCTATAGTTTAGTGCATAAATTTAGGAACTTTGTGAAAATTCTAAATTATCAAAATCCTCATTTGAACTTCGATGCAAAAACTAATTAGATAGGCAGAAAGAACATACCCGAAAATGGTTTACACTATAAGTGTAAACTAAAAAAAAACCAATGCTGTCCATCAGAAAGCTATATACATTAAAAATTTAATGATAACAATGCAAAATATTTTTACTTCACCTTGTAACGTAAATCACAAACTTCCGCCAGAGTTCGTTTGCTTACAAACAGAAGGCTAAAGATATAAACAGAAACCACAAAGAGTTTTAAGTACTTGTGTGGAACATGTACGAAGTATGCTGTTAAACTTTCTCTCACCACTACATTTGGTCTCTCGCTTCGCTCGGAACCAAATCTCTTGGTACTCGAGAAAAGTTTACCAACAGATACGGAATACATAGTGATAATAAACATGGATGGTTCATTACTGCTAGAGTATGTCAGGAAGCTTTGATGTTAGGACACAGTTTCTTGTTCAAAAATCTTCTAGAATTATGGACATCAAATACGAAACTGAATAATAAAGTGAAGTTCATCGCCCGTTAGTCAGGAGCTCTGATGCTACAATGTAGCATGGGCAGGATGAGCTTTATGGACCGTATTGTGAAAGTGGATAATTCTTCTATAATAACCTCATCATTCATTTAACATCAAACAATGAAACGGAATCCATAGCTGCTAAGAGCATGCAGATTTTAAGAAAACTCGCGGCGTTCTATAGAAGAACACAACCTTTAATAATCATCTTTTTAAAACATTTCGACAGCCATGTACTCTGGGTCAGGGGAATTGGCAATAGGGCCATAGACGATTTCACATTTTATCTAAGTCTTGGTTATTTTTTATTACTTATACCGAGACGTCAACATCCATAGGTGAAGTGCCACAAATTTAGACCTATGAATGGTGCCCAGGACTGAAGCTTTGTAGGCTGTTTATCCCGCCTGTTGCAATATATTTGAAATAACTACATGTACATTAATTATTAAGATGACACAACTACAATGTATTTTCTATTACTTTGACAAAAGCTACTGTAATGTAGATCCATTACTATAACAGTAATGCTGGATGAGATCTACAGGCACCTGATCCCACATCTGGTGTATCCGGGGGTCCGTGTTTGTCCAACTCTCTATTTCGTATTCCTTATAGGAGTTGTGAGATTAATTACTGTTCGTTATCTTCACCTTTTTCATTAGCTGAAAACAACAGCTCTGATTTGTCCATCACAACTTTCGTCTTCTGAACATTCCAAAACATAACAGCACGAGTCTTCTAGATATCTTTTATGTTTTACTTAGTTCTCCTAGCGCTGGATTACATGTAAGGTGCAAAGCAGTCCTTCAGTGTGCTCTATCCTGTAATCAACTACATGTACCAAGTTGACCCCGAGTCAATTCTTCTGCTTTCTTTTCTTTTCCAACCATTATCCTCCATGTTTTCCTTTTCCTGCTGGTGTTCACCTCATCACCACCGGAGGAATTGATAATGGTGTTTTCAAGGGTCAAATCTCATCTGGGTTTCTTCAAAGCTAAACCCACAAAGATGCTATAGGACTTCTGTGTGAGATCAACAGTCCTATTTCTTGTTGGATGTTTTGAAGAAAAAAAATCTTCCTTAGGAATGTTAAACTACAGAAAAAGAGTTTGAAATAATGCAACATTTGTTTTTATTTCTGTTCATTTGCCTTCGTAACAATGAATTTAATGTAACAAGCGTTTTTCATTTCACAAACAAGTACCATCAATATCGTATCTGAACTGTCATGCTCGTTTTATATAGCAGTATACATGTACATCAAACAAACTAATGTGATGATTTTATGTGTATTGCAGATTTCATGATTAAGATTTCAATGTTTCTGGATTTTAATTTTTGTTCTCGGGTTTGCCTGCTTCTGTTTTCTCTATATCACTCTCCTCTGTCACATCCTCGGAATCTAGCTGATGCTCCTGGTCCCCATGGGAGGCCCCAAGATCATCCTCATAATATTCATCCTCAATATCCACATCATCAGAACTCCTTACAACAACTAGATCTTCGTCATCGCTGATTGTTTCATCTGTCTTATCTGCTGATTGTGTTACTGTGAAAAATAAAAAAACGTAAATGTTAGATTTGTTTTGTTCACTTTCGAGATGCTGCAATCATGCAAACAGTAAAACCTTTTTATAGGGAAAGCAACTGAAAAGAAATAATCAATCATAAGGAAAGATTTTGAAAATTTCATGCCATATCCTTCATATAAAAATAATGTAAGAAAAAATGGTTTGAAGTTTTCAGCAATTAACTACCCAGGTAACTACTGTAAATCATAATTACATATACAGACACACTTTCGTGTTACTAGTCATTCGTGAATATTAAATTAGAATATAGAAGACTTAATTAAAATCCACTATTTGTTATTAATTCCACAATTTGTTATTAATTCCACTTTTTATTATTAATTCCACTATTTATTATTAAAACCATACAGAAGACTTAATATAAATCATGATTTGCGAAAGTTATGTCCGTTATAAAAAAAAAAAATAGCATCATTGTATCCTCTATCCACCTTGTGTAAAAAGAGGTTTTTACAAAATAAAAATGATCTACAGTAATGAAACATTGTAAAGTCCTAACAAGTGTTTGGGGGTAAAACAATTTCCTTTTGGAACAATTTTAAATTCAACGAGATACATGTACTTGTATGCCAATATTTGACCAATCCTTTTATGTTGAGTCTTATATACATTGAAATAAACTATCTTAAGACAGACCTGCATCAGCAGAGGGTGTGAAGTCCGCGTCATCGAGGAATTCGTCTAACTCTCCATGGTCAGAATCTACTACTATATCTCCTAGATCAGCTTTCTTTCCACTGTCTGTACTGGATACTGACAAACCTACGAGTATATCATCATTACTGCATTGTTCACAAACATTTATACATGTCAGCTTTCTTTCCACTGTCTGTACTGGATACTGACAAACCTACGAGTATATCATCAATACTCTATTGTTCACAAACATTTATACATGTTGGGTTTCTTTTTCCACGTACGTACTGCTCAGCCAGAGGTAGTGAGAGCATGATATTTCATCATTCTACAAGCATGAATACAGATATAGTACATCTATATAGTGTACATGTATGTTCCAAGATGCATTTGTTTAGCCTGGTAACTACATAAATCCCTTACAAAGCTAGTACATGGCAGGATCTAGCAAATGATCTACGAGCTCCTATCTTTACACCTCACCTACATGTAAATATTACCAGCAGTGGAGGAGAAACTTCAGACGCATTCTGCCATAACATACATATAAGCAAGAAGTGGTGTAAATCAAATGTGAATTCTCAAAAATTCCAAAGAACCTTTAGTAAATTTGAAATTACAAAACTTCCAAAATCAATAGTATAGTAAATTATATGACTTATAACACTAATTAATGACTAGGTTTTTTGACACCATAGACTGCTGCTTCTTCAATAAAGCTAAAACTCGTAAATATTTTGATCTTGTGATCAGACACCCAAAGAAATATTTGTTAAACACCACTCTGATTCTATGCAAAAGTACTCTAAGGGTGATAGTGAAAAGATGCTGGAGTTTATCATTGACAATATCTATGTTTTTGTAGTTTTTGTGATCAGGTCTTCCAACAGTTTGTTGAAATTTAAATGGGCACAAACTGTGCTCCATTATTAGCTGACCTGTTTTCGTATTCTTGTGAGGTAGAATTTATTCAAAATCTTCTATATGAAAAAAACTCTCTTGCTGTGGCCTTCAACTCAACATTTAGATACATTTATTGACAATATTCACTTTCATTCAGAAAAGACAACACAAGAGTCTTCCATATCTGCTTCATATCTGGATATTTTCTTGAACATAGGCATTAACGGCAAATTAACAACTCAACTTTATGACAAATGGGATGACTTCAGCTTCTCCATCGTCAGTGTACCATATTTATGTGGCAATATTCTATCAAATCATTCAATATTGCAGAGCATACAAATGTATACTGCATATGATTTTTTTTTTCAATGGAGGCAGGCTTTGTTACATGGGTTTCAACAGCTTCCTTTAAAGATAGCATTTCTCATATTCTATGATTATCATAAATGACCTAATTTGTAAATACAGCCTATTGTATGGTAAAATTCTCTCTGATGTGTTTCATACAAATTGTTAGGACATTCTTTACATACTGATTTTGACTATGAATTACATGTACTCTGTTTAACTGATCAAGACAAAAGATCCATGATGGGTGTGACCAGTCAACAAGGAATATTTATTCCTCAAAAACACCTGATCCCACTTCTGGAATTTTTGTATTTTTTATATAGGATTTATGAGATTGATCACAGTTTGATGTCTTCACTTTTTCATTGTACAACTGTAACTCAACTGAGAATAATGGGTAGACAACTCTATCCAAAAGATGGGTAGATAACTCTGTCCAAATGATGAGTAGATGCCAGAAAAAGTTATCCTTATGTCTTTCATTCTTAGCAAATGACACAAAACATATTATAACAAGAAATGTTTGTAAAACATATATGCTCCCGTGGTGCAAAATTGAAAAGGGTTATACACATGCATCATTTAATTGATAGCAGTGCCAAACCAATTCCAAGATATTGAGCAGACAATGTCTTCCTTTGTCCAGAGTGGACTCACAATGTGACCTAAAAAATTAATAGGGGTCATCTACTGCTCAGGATGTACCAGTGTACCAAGTTTGGTACCAATCAAGTAAATGATTCTTAAAATATAACCCAAATTTTGAGTGGACAGTATTTTCTTATGTCCAGTTTAACCCTTGAACTTTGACCATGTGACTTATAAATCTATAGGGACCATTTACTCCTTAGGATGTACCAGTCTGTCAAGCAAAGTGTTCTCAAGATATTGAATGGACAGTATATTTCTATGTCCTGTTGAACCGTCGAACTTTGACCATGTGACCTCAAAATCAATAGGGGACATCTACTGCTTAAGATGTACCAGTGTACCAAGTTTGATATTTGTCAAGCAAAGGGTTCTTAAGACATTGAACAGTCAGTATCTTCCTCTGTCCAATTTGAACCTTGACCTTTGACCATGTGATCTAAAATTCACTAGGGGTCATGTACTCTTTAAGATGTACCAGTGTACCAATCTGATATCTGTCAAGCAAAGGGTTTTCAAGACATTGAGTGGTCAGTATGTTCTTATGTCCAGTTTGACCCTTGACCTTTGATCATGGGACCTCAAAATCAACTGGGGTCATTTACTCCTCACAATGTACCAGTGTATGAAGTCTAATGTCTGTCATGGAAAGGATTTTCAAGATATTGTATGGACAGTATCTTCCTATGTCCAGAGTGGATTGACCTTTGAACTTTTGATCTGAAAATCAATAGGGGTCCTCTTCTACTCATAACCAACCCACATGTGAAATATCGTTATGATCAAGTGAATGATTCTCTAGATATTGAGAGGACAACATGTGGTCTATCGACCGACATACCAACCGACCAACCGACAGGTGCAAAGTAATATGCCCCTCAGAGTCTTCTTTGAAGGGGCATAATTAACAGAGATACAAAGTAGACTAGCTCAGAAAACCATGTCGCAAATGGTAAACAGAAATATGCCTCTCTTTGAATTGATGAAGATTACATTCTAATCTGCCATGTGTTCTGTAAAAGTGAAACTTTCATTCTAATCTGCCATGTGTTCTGTAAAAGTGAAACTTACGTTCTAATCTGCCATGTGTTCTGTAAAAGTGAAACTTACGTTCTAATCTGCCATGTGTTCTGTAAAAGTGAAACTTAATCTGCCATATGATCTGTACAAGTGAAACTTACATTCTAATCTGCCATGTGTTCTGTAAAAGTGAAACTTACGTTCTAATCTGCCATGTGTTCTGTAAAAGTGAAACTTACGTTCTAATCTGCCATGTGTTCTGTAAAAGTGAAACTTACATTCTAATCTGCCATGTGTTCTGTAAAAGTCAAACTTACGTTCTAATCTGCCATGTGTTCTGTAAAAGTCTACATCTTGGTCAAAGGCATCCTGGAAGGCCTCTTGTCTCTCTTTCAGTTTTATTTGTTTATGTTTTTCTACTTTTTGAAGCTTGGACACATGATCTTTGGCAATTTGCACTGAAATGGATATGCTTACAGCTGACTATAAACAAACAAAAAAATACTTGTTATGGGTGAAGAATTTTTAAGAGATACATGTACAATAACATTTTGCAATTGGAAACTCTGAAGGTTACCCAATGTTTGTGAAATGTTGTTTTTAAAAAAAAATTAAAATCCAATAAGGACTCAACTCCTTATCTGCAGTTCATCATTTGAATACAATACTTAATTTCCAACAAGCAATGCAAGCTAACCACTTAGGCAACAAAATTTATAATTATATATAAGGAAAACACAACTAGCATAACTTTTCTGCATTTGTATCTCAAGGGAATGGAATTAGGCATTATATACTACAGCTGATGGTAGAAATGCCACATACAGCTGTACATGGATTGTATTTACCAAACTTACTCCATAATTAAATAGTATTACTGTAAACCAACTTTTATTGGTGGCTACTTTATTTCACGATTCACCTGTGGTAAACTGATTTGCTGGCAGTAATTTTTGCGATAGAGCCTTTTTCGAGCCTATGAAAGACATTCAAGGACTGGTTCGCGACAAGAAATATTCACAACAATGAGGTTCTCGCCAATCTCGCAAAATTTTCTCGCATGCGAATAAAAGTTGGTTCACAATATTCTCTATACTGATGTGGATTGTTATATAAATGTTATATATGCAACAGCAAAGTTCACAGACATTTACTACCTTTAAATTTCTCCAACTCGTCCATTTTTCTGTCACGATAGGCAGCCAACTTTTGGGAGTCTACTAGTTTGGCTGCCTGTAGTTCTTGGTCCTCAATAATATTTTCTAGCTGTAATAATGCTGCTTCCACATGGTCATATTCCTCATCCAGTATAGCTTAAAACAAGTCATAGCTTAAAACAAGTTATAGCTTAAAACAAGTCATAGCTTAAAACAAGTTATAGCTTAAAACAAGGCATAGCTTAAAACAAGTTATAGCTTAAAACAAGTCATAGCTTAAAACAAATCATAGCTTAAAGACAAATTATAGCGTAAAAACAAGTTATAGCTTATTAACAAGTTATCCCTTTTAAAAAGTTGTAAATTATAACAAGTTATAGATTAAAATAAATTATAGCGTAAAACAAGTTAACGGTATAACATCAAACAAGTAGTATCATAAAAACAAGTTATAGCTTCAAACAAGTAGTATCATAAAAACAAGTTATAGCTTCAAACAAGTTGTAGCATAAAAACAAGTTGTAAATTAAAACAAGTTATAATCTTGATAGTCAAAAATTTCTGTCCTGCTTCAGTATAGCTTGAAACAAGTGATACATTTTCTCCCCTGCTTCAGCAAAAGTGGGCAAATAATAGTGCCAAATAATATTGATTTTGGCCTGACTGTATAAAAACCTTGGTTTTTGCATAGACATATAGACATGTTATATGTCTATGGTTTTTGAATGAAATCACAAATACTACATACATGTGTATGTGTATATCAGCATAAGAAATGTAACATATGACAAATTAAAGGGTCTCTAAGACTTAAAAATGACCTTATTGGGGGGGGGGGGGGGGGCTTAAATTGTCACATAAGATATGATAGAATTTACACCAAGTGTCTCCAGCACAAAAGGATGACCCATGTCAAATCTAAGTCAAAGTTCACCACCTGACCCATGTCACATCTAAAGTCAAAGTTCACAACCAATCTAATTTCTTCTCTAACCGTTACACTGGAGCACTGTTAGAGAAGATCCGATTTTAATTAGATTGAGTTCACCACCTGACCCATGTCACATCTGAAGTCCAAAGTTCACCAGCTCAAACAAAGTAACGAATTATCTCTGCATCTTCCATATTGTAATGCAGCTCTGAATCTTCGCAAATGGAGACTTCACAAAAATGTTTTATACCCCCATTTTAAGAGGCACAATCAATTATCAATTTAAGCAATGGACAGAGTCACTGAAAAATGCTTGCCTTGCACTTACAGAGATCACAAAACTCAAATATATAAAATTATTATTATGTAATGAGCACCACACTGAGTGTTGCTTACAATTCTAACAAAAGAAAATTTAAAAGAGTCTACATTATAAATTTAATCTACTCTGATTCGAACAATCCTGAGTGTAGTAGGCCACCACATACATGTACTGGTGCTTAAATCAGAATATCTGAACAATCATAACCTTGCTATTGAAAGTACAATTCTTTTATCATATTGCTTGTAAATGTTAATATTTCCTACATACCTAAAACATCTGTCAGACTTTGGAGTTGAGTTAGAATAAGAGGCAATGTTTTTACTCCTTCGTGAAGCTTGCCAAGAATTTCATTCTGTCTATCATATTCCACATATAGCTTGTTCACCAAAATATCAACTTCCTGGAAAAAAATATAAACAAGGATACATTCATGTATATCAGCTGCACACCATAACAAGAGGCCCACAGGCCTCATCGGTCACCTGTGTACTAGTTAAAAGTATCACTAGTTCCAAGGGTAATGAAATCTAGAAAAAATTCCTGTCCAAAATTTAATATATGTCCCTTTCTACAAAAGATGCTTCACACCAAATTTGAAAAGAATTGGAATGGTAGTTAAAAATTTCTATTGTTCACACATTTAATAACTGACCATTTTGGCCCCACCCTGATACCAAAACCTCTATCCCTGGGATCATCAAATTTACAACTTTGGTAAGGTACTACCTACTCTTTCTAAATATCCACTTAGTTGCAATTTAGTATCAATAGAACTAAAGAAGATGTTATGCAAGTGTTTATACATAAACACTATATACTAAGTATGGCCCCATCCTGGGGTCAGAACCCCTACCCTGGGGATAATGAAATTTACAATATTTGTCGAGGCCTTCCTGCTCTACATCATTATGCATTCAGTTTTTCTTACACATGTGTGGTTGTAGAGAAAAAATTTTTAATTTGGGCAGTTTTTGCCCCACCCCTAGGGTCCCAGGGGTGCAGAAGTCCTGAAATTTACATATTTGCCCCCCCCCCCCTTGTCCGAAAAATGCTTCATACCAAATTTTAAAAGAGTTGGAATAGTATTTATCAAGAAAAAGTTAAAAATTGTTCAATTGTTAACACAGGACAGACGACAGCAGATGACAAGCAATTGCAATAGGTCACCTGAGTGACCTCAAAGCTTACCAGCATTCATAAGTTTGTAGATCTTAAGAACATAGTAAATAACAAAATGCTTTCAAAGACCATTTTATAAGACAATTATTATATCATACAGTGTGCATTCTTTTATCCTTGAGAAGACAATGACTTTGTCTGCCAATCAAAAGTTAAGGAATTACAGCAGCTCACAAAAGTCAAAACTTTTTTTTGGGGTGACCTGTGAGGCTGAGAAAAACAGTTATCAGGTATATATATCATTGTCAGATTGATTACGCTTTAGAGTGGAACAAACACAATCAACCGATGATCGATATACACATATACATGTATACTACTTTTGGGTCTGGGTTAGAAACATAATATTAACAAGTAGAGACTGTTAGTCCTTTCAATCAATTTCAAATATTTCACTCAATTTGATTGCTACATAAGGACACAGGCAATAGATCACTTCATTATGTGCCTGTTCACTTAAAGTTTAATGCAAGAATCACTACACAAGGTAATATCATTCAATATATCACTTCATTACATGCTATTCACTTACAGTTTAACGCACTACACAAGGTTATATCAATATATAACTTCATCACGTGCTTCTTCACTTAAAGTTTTACAAAAGGATCACTACAAAAGGCTTCCTCAATATATCACTTTATTCTGTGCTTTAACTTAGATCACTTCATGAGCATATCCCAAAATAAAGCACTACATTTTGTGTTCACTTCGATCACTTCACAAGGATCTCTTGCGTAGCAATGTATTTTTGAGAAATCAGATTGCCCACTCCTTCAATAATATTATTACCCAAACATGAAGGTATAATTAATACAAGTTTTGGGACTGACTGTTGATAAAGCTGCTTATCATCATTCACAAGCCTTGCATTTGCTCCTGGTAGTGGTACTAAGTGTGTCACAGACCACACCATGTCATGCAGTAAATAGGCTTTTTTCCAAAGAGTTTAAAGTAATTCCACCCCTCTAAAATTATAGGTTCAATCTTATATTTGATAGTTGATTCTTCAAATAATATATCTTAGTAACAAATAAAAATGATAAAATAAGGATATATGTTGCAGTATTAATAATTTTTCTTATAAATTAGCACACGTCATATACCCGTTATCAACGTATGGAAATTGCAATTTTCCTTAAAACAGCATTATCAGCACTTCACAAAAACTGCTTTTATAAAATATACAAAATGTTTGTGAAAAATAAGGGAAATCTATCGCATAATGGACTTCATAAACAATTTCATGAAAACAGAGTTATTGCCCTTGGATTCAATATTTTGACGCATATCATTGATTATTCATATATAACTTAAAAGTTTTGAAACATTTTATTGTTATCAAGATTTTTTACAATATCTATTGAAAAACACCCCAACAAATGTATGTTCCTATCATGCATAAATCTTATTAAATCATTGACTTTACGAAATCTTATAATGTCACAGGAGGGTGGAACTACGTTAAAGAGTCTACAGATTTACTTTTTTCATTCGGCCCAGTTTTAATTTTGCAGATAAAGCTGCTCAGAGGTACATGTGGGAAAAATTACACTTAGAGAATGATACGGAGAGTAATGCAATTAATTCTCTCACTCTCGTAACACTTTTGAAATCCTTCTTATTCCTTGCTATATTGCTACATCTACATACATATGCATGTAAACCACAAATTTCCTTTAAAATATTAAATTACATCAAATGCGTTCCAGAAATTTAAATAATAAATAATTATAAGTAATTTTTACTCATTTTATATGATACAAAGTAAATTGGTACAGTTTACTGTGGAATCATTACTGTTTGGAAAGGGGGGGGGGGGGGGGGGGTCAATGCTTGTGGATTTCATGGGTCACCCTTATCCATCGATTTACATCCCCATGAACATTGATACACAATTCTATGTTTCTTTTTTTAAAAAGTTAGAATTTTTTTTATCCAGATCGCATTACTAATTTAGGTATCTATGGACAATGTTATTCTGATTTGTCAAACATTATTCATTTGTCACACTATTAATTTCATAATGGCAATAAATGAGTTGTTTATTAAACATCACTCACCTGAGTCACTGGCCCTGCTGTTGTTCAGCTTTTGTGAGATGTTTAAAAGATCTCTTTTCAATCAACATGATCAATATTCCTATGAAAAATTTTGACTCCATATTGTGCCCAAAAGGGTCAATGAATAATCGAACTGGAATCCACACAACATTGGGATGTGTTTCGATACCATTGTGACTAGCATGTCCATTCTGTTCAACAGAAGAAGACTTAAAAAGATTTTCTTTCCAATCTAAAACTTTGATTCCCTATTGTGGCCCCACCCAACTTCAAGGTACAACAATTTGAACCAACTTGAATTCATACTAACTGGGGATGCTTACATATCAATATGACTAATCATAGCCCTGTTGTTCTTGAGAAGACGATTTTTGATAAATTTAGATTCCCATGTATAACTTTGATCCTCAATTGTGGCCCCACCCTACAAGGTGGGGGGGGGGGGGGGGGGGGGGGGGGGGGGGGCATGCTTCATGACATATTACAGAATTACAGATTCAATATTACAAACTTGAATCTGTAATAAGTTATGAAGCTTTCATGTAAATTTCAACTGTACTGGAACAGTGATTCTTGAGAATATTTTTTCAATGACCTCCTGACCACCTTATTTTGTGTTTTCATGATTATCTCCCCTTTAAAGAGAACATGTCCTTTCATTTGAACAAACTTGAATCCCTCTACCATGCTTTCAAAAGCCTGTGTAATGGTATTGATGATTAACATACCTCAGCCTGTTTGGCATTTTCCTCTGTATTTTCATGGAGTTCTTTCCATATTAACTGATACCTGTAAAACATATCTGATTTAACTTACTTTCATTATAAGACAGGCTTCTAAATGAAAAATATCTACAAGACTGGGACTTTAGCCTAATCTAATTATGTGGGTACTCTACCATTTAAACTGCCAGTTTGATTGACTAATAATAATTTTCCTAAGTATTTTCACCCTCATTTTTCATAGTAACTAATTCAGAGTTACATGTATCTTGTTGAAAACAAAATTTCAGTAATTCCAAACATGGTAAGGTTTGAACACACACCTTTCTCTGAACTATGAGCATGTTCTAGCTAATCAAAACATCTGATAGTTGGAATAAGCATGGTGAATGTCACTCCAATACACAATTTCCGAGTTACCCAATAGTTCTTTCCCTTTGTGGAACTCTTACGCACAGTGAGATGCAAAACATACTATCGTCCACACGCGGTGGATACAAATGCTTATCGCTGCCTTCGTATATTGCCTTAAAGCCGATTATCAGACATCATGCAACCACCCAAACTGCAGGGACACACACTATTAGTAAGTTTAATAGTATTTAATAATAAATTAGCACAAACAAAAATCAATAATCACCATTTCTCTTTAATTAAAATACCACTCGTGCAGAGGAGGAAATAAAAAATAATTTCATATTCTATTTAATGGCCTAATTCAGACAAATATTATTCTTGATATGGTCAGCTTTATGTATACCATCGGCTAATATAACAAAATTTACATTTTCATTACTTTTATCCGTATTTACATAGCTAGTCTATAGTATAGGTATACATCTTGTACCCACCCAAGCGTTCAACAGAACACTGAATGTACCTCCATCACAGAAGAGCTGATATCTCGGAAGTTGCGTATTACTGTTGTATGTGTGTGTGTGTGTGTGTGTGTGTATATATATATATATATATAATACATTTGTGGTAGTGTTAAATTTATGGCCATACTCTTGGCTCTGGCTTGTGGGTTAAGCCTTTAGCTTGATTGGTAGAGCACTGGAATGACGATCATGTTGGAGGGCCCAGGTTTGTAGAATGTCATGTTAGAGGGCCCGGGTTTGTGGAATGTCATGTTAGAGGGCCCGGGTTTGTGGCATGTCATGTTAGAGGGCCCGGGTTTGTGGAATGTCATGTTAGAGGGCCCGGGTTTGTGGAATGTCGTGTTAGAGGGCCCGGGTTTGTGGAATGTCGTGTTAGAGGGCCCGGGTTTGTGGAATGTCATGTTAGAGGGCCCGGGTTTGTGGAATGTCATGTTAGAGGGCCCGGGTTTGTGGAATGTCATGTTAGAGGGCCCGGGTTTGTGGAATGTCATGTTAGAGGGCCCGGGTTTGATCCTCAGCAAAGGTAACACAGTCTCTGTTACATTTGACTCCCACATTGGGACTTGTGTGACTGGTGAGATCACAGGATGGGGTGGTATGAGGTATAGACCCCTACTATTACATTCTGTATCATATACACAAAATTACCTGTTCCTCTGGTGAGTGATTTCCCCACACCAGAACTTTTTTTTTGCCCACAAACACTTAAAATAAATTTTTAAAAATTGCATGAAGGCATCACTTTCTCGTGGGAGGGAACAATGTGCTAGTGTCATAGCTATATGGCATTTCCTTTTTAAATCTCAGTTTTCTCTTTGAGGAGATATACAGAATCACTGTTGGTATAATTATCCGGTATTCACCAAGTCGTACCTTTGAAGTAAATCAGCTCCTGCGTCTAAATTAAAGGAGGTTTTTGAATACTGGGCTGTGGACTCGCCACTAGTGTCACGTGACGTAAAAGACTTCAGTCTGTAAAATATATAAAAAATAATTCATTTTAAATCGGTCGCCATTGTATTTATATTAATGCACCATGGTTATCTTTGATAATCGTTACTTCAATACTTTCAATTTCAAGTTATAAACAGTGCATTGCCAGTTTCAATATCATACCCCGCTTTTATAGACTCAAACACGCTCATTTCCTTCTTCTGAAACAGATTTACTCTTTCTCGACCATGGCAATGTTTACAGATTATTTTGAGCGATCACATGACTTCACTACAGAATTTCGAGCTCGATTTAAAAAAATATTCAAAACAAACCCTTACCCGGATCTTATCGTTCCGATGATATTAATTGTCATCGTATCTATTTCAAGCGCCATTTTTTCTTCTTCTTACGTTAGACAACCTATTAGTTATGAGCAAGTAAATAAAAACTTTATCTTATCTGAACTGGGTAAAGTATCATATGGGGCGCTGTTCTATCAGGTATCTCAGTTATATCGGCGATATCGTTTGTTGCGTCCCGACATTGAGGTGTCACCAGTATGGAGTGCCAAATTAACATAAACTCAAATATATTGCAGTTATTGCTCTCATTAATTGAATTAATGCGCACATCGTATTGACATTGATGAGAGCAATAACTGATTCAGTTATATTCCTCTGACGTCTATTCAATGTTGATGAGAGCATCAAAATTTTGTGGAAATATTGCTCGCAAAAATTAATTCAGAGCTTGGTATAAATTACTTGATGATCTCTTTAATTCAATTGATGATATATTTAATTACTTACAGCGTTTTTGTATAAGATTAATTCTTTTAAAGAGAGCAACAATTCAATTAAAGAGATAATAAATTCAATTGTGCATATGATAAACTGGAGATATCTTTAATGATATATTTGCGCTGTGTATATCAATGATATTGTAAACAATGCGTATAAAAAAAAAAAACTAGGACTTCTAAGGAAACTCAAATTCACTTTATGTAGAAACAAACTATCTAAATTGTATATGACTTTTGTTAGACCTATACTAGAATATGCTTCAGTCGTTTGGGATGGATGTTCTTCTGCAGAAATTGAAAAGTCAGAAAAAGTACAGCGCCATGCAGCTAGACTTGTAATGGGACTGCCAATTCTTGCATCCAAAGAATCATTATATTTAGAAACGGGTTGGGAAGCAGTAAGTAAAAGACGGGAAATCGCAAAATTAATGACAATTAATGTATAAAAATCACTTCAATCTTGTACCACAATATTTAGGTGATATCATTGACAATTTTCGAAAGGATACATTGCGCTACAATACTCGTTACGAATATGACTATATACCTCCTAGAACTAAGCAAGAAACATACAACAAATAATTTTTTCCAGATGCCATTCGCAAATGGAACTCTTTAGCAAACAAAGCAAAGAAAACAACTTCTATCTGTCAGTTCCGTCGAAACATTTCTAATAATATCAATATTTCAATAGTGCCTAAACATTTTCTTCTTGGCAAAAGAGTAGTAAATATAATTCATACTAAATTTTAAAAGACATAACTGTTTGCTTAACTATGATTTACACCGGGGAAAAAACTGTCAATTCTCCTAACTGTCATTGTGGTATGAGAGAAGATGCATATCATATTTTCTTTGTTTGTAAAAGATTTTCAGTAGTAAGAAATGTTATGTTTAACGAACTTTTTCAAATACAAGAATTATCTATTATTGATACACGGATTTTACTTTGGGGCAGTGACAATTTGGGGTATGAAACTAACAGCAAAATTTTTAATGCTGTTCACAAATTTATACTTAATTCAGGCAGATTCTCATGATAGTAATTCAATTTATGCTAAATGTACATGTATTTATTTTGTCTATACATATGTTTTATGACAATTGTTATCAATTAATCTAAGGTGAGAACCTCGTAAGTTGTAAGAACTTGTGTTCAAACCTGTTGTATATTATATATGCAATAAAATATGTTCAAACCAAACCATAATTGCGCTCTCTAAAAGAATTATTGCTCCCCTCAAATGAATTATTCATATAATAAATTCAGTTGAACACTCAAAGTCAATAAAAGCGTGCAATCGATGTAGCTGGCACTTTATTAGAAAATAAGCTATATCAAATCATATATTTTGTGTGCTATACATTCATGGACCCATAGCCTCCCTAGGCATGGTATACTTTTTATTTCCCCTTTACTTATAAACTTGGTAGGAAGCGTAGACACTCAAAGTCAATAAAAGCGTGCAATTGATGTCGCCGGTACTTTATTAGAAAATAGGCTATATCAAATCATATATTTTGTGTGCTATACATTCATGGACCCATAGCCTCCCTAGGCATGGTATACTTTTTATTTCCCCTTTACTTATAAACTTGGTAGGAAGCGTAGATACCCTAATTTTGTAACATACGAGACTGTCGCCAACTCAATTTTTAAAATTGAACAAGCAAATATAAAAATCTGAGAGCGTGTTTTTTAATTTTCTTTGCGTTTATATCATTTGTTTTTCCAAAATTTTCATTCAATAAAAGTTTAACACCTAGGCCTTTTGCTTATGATTTTAAGCATTGGTGTATATATTACTCCATGTCGCCAGATTATATTATGTGATCATAGGGTCAATTAAACGGTTAACGCTATTTGGTACCGCTTGCAGGGCGGCGACCACGAGTTACCTGCCCCTATACAATGAGTTAATTGCCCCTGTATTTCATCTGTTAAGTTGTACTTAAAATAGGCTAACTCTTGCGCAAAAAAAGATAGAAAATATCAAATATGGGAAAGCGGGACGATAGACCAAACATATCTACGAAGAGACCGTTGGTGCCGGAAATATCTCTGTCTTTAGTAGTGTCCGCGAGGTATATTAATTTATAAAACATGAGATATTAGTACCGTATTGCCCGGGAATCAAAAGATTTTTGCAAGATTGGTAAGTATATTCTATATAGGCTAAACAAGCACAAGGCAAGGGCACGTGGCCTGGGAAGTCATTCCGCAGCGCAGGAATGACCAAAACTAGCCTACTACGGTACCATTTACAGAAATTACCAAAAAAATGACAAAAATTACCGAGAGAGGAGCTAAAATGATCTCAGTAATACATGACATCTACTATCATATTCACATTAAAAATGTTGGTCCCTCCTTTGACGACTTCAATAATTTTTAATTTCGGTCATATCTTTGGTATTTTCTGTGAACGTTTGTAATTTCGGACATTATATGTAACAATCCTACTATTCATTCCACAATGAAGGCCAGTGGGCCTAGATTTTTAATTTGATACACGTATAAACTTAACACTGCGCAAGTTATGTCACGGAATGCAGTATAGGGGAGGAGAAAATATTTGGCTGGACCAGGAGTCAAACCTAGAATCCCTGCATTACTAGTCAGGTGCTCTAACCACTGAGCTATCCAGGTCGATATCCACGGTCCGTGTAGCCCTAACTACTAAATTCCTCCCTTTAATTTGTCTTTGCCGTCGAAGACACACAACCCAAGATTCATTTCACCCCTGGCAGGACAAGAGTAGTCACGGCACCAACTGGTAAAATCTTACACAGAGGTCCCTGGGTTCAATTCCCGATCCAGCCACAAATTTTCTCCGTGTATGTCTATCTGAGACTGAGTTGGAAAATTACGGTATCTTCATAGTGACAAACTAATGAAAATATTGATCAAATTCGACTGGTCAAGGACTGTTAATATAAATAAATTTGAAACATTGGTCATTGTAATGATTGGTTTCATGTTATACTAAGCTTGTGTTTCAAGACAAGGCTGTCTTTGTTGGTGATGATACTGATGTATATATTTAGAAACAAGTAATGCTTTGATTTTGATTACAGGTGTGGTCTTTAAAAAAATTAATGCATGGCAAGGTTGATAGTGAGACTAATAAATTCTTTCAGCAGAATTCAGCTAGACACACAAAAAAAGACAATCACTACAGCCTTCCAAGAAGATGGACTGCCTCACAATAGTTTCCTTGAGGACTGTCTTGAAATATCCAGAGTTTAAGGTATGCATTTTGTACACCATGAAAATCAGCTTATAGTTTAGCTATTATCTAATTAGAGGGAATTTTCAATAGGGACTGGGTCTTTTCATTTACTGGACTCTTATGTAACAATGACACTGTTCTTCCACCCCTGTTAGATCCACTATAACTTTAAGGAAAATAATTGGATCATCCTGTCCCACCAATATGCACATCTACAAATGAGAATGAAGCATTGCACAAAGTTTCAAGACTATCCGATAAGCCATATAGGAGAAGTGTTCACAAGATTTTGTGACAGACAGAAAGACGGATGAAGTACAAAAACTATGTCTCCCCCTGGAAGAGGGGAGACATAATTAGAATTTTTTTTAGACAGAAAGGAATGAGGTCTCTGACACAGATTTTGCTATGAATATATATCATGTTTTGCTGAGTGAAAACATTTTTTTCTTCTCTTTTATTTATGCGTATCTAAGCACAAGGTAATTAATACTTTTCATACTTTCCCAATTTGAACATTTTATGTGTCAATTTTCCCAATTCTACGGACTCTGGACCCAGTTTGAAAATGGTAGGAAAACCCCTGCAAAGACTCAAATATGAAATCATTTTCAATTAGAGGTTAAAACATTTAGTGATGAATTAATTACTGGAATTTATGAGGACTACTGAGACATGTTAAAATGGTGTCATATTTGTCTTCAGATTCAAGAAACGGACTCTATCTGGAAAAGGAAAACAATATCAAAGCTCCTCTGAGAGAAGTTGGCCAAGGAAAGCATTTAGAAGAAAGTGGAGATTCATTGTTTTTACCAGATCCAGCAGATCACAGAAAGCATCTAGTAGGGGAGGTAAATGAAGCATCTTTTACTCCCTATATACAGTGCTTGAAGCTAACTTTTTATGTCACCAGTCCAGCCGGACTGATGGGGTATAATTTCAACCAGTCCGCTGAAAAATTTACTAGTCCAACAGAGTTTTCCAGAAATATTTAAACACATTTCATTAATGTTATTAAAATGAAATTTAGCTCAATATGTCTTAAACAATATTGTAACACTTAAATGTGGGATTTATATTTACAACTCGGATTTGTCTGATAGGTCTACAGATCGAAGCATGCCAAACGTGTAAAGAACAAGGTACGATTGTATACATAAAAAGGCCCAAAAAATTTCTCTCAATAAAATGTGTTTGGAATTAACCTTAATAAGCGTTTTAAGAAAGTAAAATATATGCCAGGTATACTATGTCAACAAAACCAGAATGATATTTCTAATTGGACAGCATTATGACATTTCCTGCCTTTTTATGCCCCCGAGATTGAAGATCAGGGGGCATATTGTTTTTGTCCTGTCTGTCATTCTGTAATTCTGTCATTCTGTCTGAAACTTTAACCTTGCTAATAACTTTTGAACAGTAAGTGATAGAGCTTAGTTATTTCACATGAGTATTCCTTGTGACAAGACCTTTCCGTGGGTACCAACATTTTTTACCATGTGACCTTGACCTTGGAGTATGACCTACTTTTTGAAAACTTTAACCTTGCTAATAACGTTTGAACAATAAGTGATAGAGCTTTGATATTTCACATGAGTGTTCCTTGTGACAAGACCTTTCCGTTGGTATTAAACCTTTTGACCTTGACATTTAACTTACTTTTAATTTTTTTTTACATTGGTCATAACTTCTAAATGGTAAATATTAGAGCTTTCGTATTATACATGATGATTTCTTTTGACAAGATCTTTCTACTGGTACCAAGATATTTGCCCTTGTGACCTTGACCATCTTTGGAATTGGCCATTATCTGGGGCATTTGTGTTTCACAAACACATCTTGTTTTCAAATAAGCCTGAAAACTGTCAAATGTCATACAGATTATTGCTCAGGAAAAGATGTGCGCATTTGTCGAGCAAAATAAAAATGATATATATTGTGTATTAATTTAGATGAAAAACATACTTGAATATGAATTTGCTCGACGCATGCACTGTATGTTTTCTGATAAGAAAACCACCTGAATTTGTGGATATTTTCATTGAAAATGGCATTTTTGCAATTTTATGCCAACTTCTAGCTCACGTCATATGACACAAATCATTTTGCTGATCAAACTGAGCAGATTTTGGGTTTGCTAATCCATTCCTTATTTGAATGCCAGGGTTTGAGCTCCAAGTGAAATCATCGATATTTTGGGCCAAATTACTTTAGAAACTGTACCTACTTCTTTCATAAGTATATTTTGCAAAATGATGCTTTAGAAAATTAACTCATCTGACTGACTAAAACAAATGTCAGTCAGTCAGCCAGACTTTTAACCAGTCACGGAGTGACAGGCATACATTAATTTTGAGCCCTGTATATATTGCCAGACAAGTAGTCCAATCAGATTATAAACTTTAACTGAAAAATTTACAAGCCCATTCATAAATTAGAGACCGGTGACAGTGCAGTGTTTCTCACCAATGCTACAATCCCTAAAATTATGCTATGTCAGTAATTCCCAAATGTCACAGGCATCAAACTTTCAATATATACATAAATGAAAATTGTAAAACTTAAATTCTGTTGGCAAAGTTCAGCAAGAGAGGCATACATTTTGTTTCAAATCCCCTTATATAATTACATGTATTCATTTAGAATGTTTTCTTAGTTTCCAGGATTAAGCCAGCCAGTAGATGAGACTATTATATCAAAAATACATTTACTTGTACACGAGGGCACACAAAGCGTTGATGAAACAAAAAGACATTTCCGTCTGTTTGTAAAGGATACTATTTCACCAGGGAACACCATCTCAGAATTTAACAGATGCTTTTACCCCGCCAATAAGGATGTAAGAAATCACATTTACAGGGCACCGAGATTTTGCCAGTAAGTTCTAAATTTTTAGGTCACCTGAATTCATTCAGGTGACCTATTGCTATCTGTTTTTGTCCGTCGTCGTTCGTCGTGCGTTAACATTTGAACATTTTCAGCTTCTTCTCTGAAACCCCTGAACCAATTTCAACCAATTTTGGCATATAGCATCTGTGGGTGGAGGGGAACAAAAATTGTGAAATTCGTGGTCCCTGCCCCCTGGGGCCTGAGGGGTGGGGCAAAAACCATCAAAATGAGTGTAATTTTAAAAAATCTTCATCTTTACTCCTGGACATCAAGAAGCCAAACTGTGGGCATAATTATAATGAGCGTTGAGCCCTCTACCAAAAATGTGAAATTCATGGCCCCTGGGGCAGGGCTTCTTGTGTTAGGGTGGGGCTCTATTGGTCATATAGTGAAAGTGTAGAAATTCTTTGAAAATCTTCTTCTCTGTCTCTGGGTATTAAGTAGACAAACTAATAGCATGGTAATGATGAGCAAGGATGCCTCTTTGTACCCCATGCAACAAGTTGTGGGGGGGTATACTGGAATCGGGTTGTCCGTCCGTCCGTCTATAGACGCAATGGTTTCCGGGCTCTAAAGCATTATCCTTTCCACCTACCGTCACCATATCATATATATGGACTACCCATGGGATGAAGATGTTCCCTATCGATTTTGGGGTCAAAAGGTCAAAGGTCAAGCGCACTGGACATTGAAGTAGCAATATGGTTTCCGGACTCTAAAGCGTTATCCTTTCCACCTACAATCACCATATCATATATATGGACTACCCATGGGATGAAGATGATCCCTATCGATTTTGGGGTCAAAAGGTCAAAGGTCACGCGCACTGAACATTGAAGTAGCAATATGGTTTCCGGGCTCTAAAGCGTTATCCTTTCCACCTACAGTCACCATATCATACATATGGACTACCCATGGGATGAAGATGTTCCCTATCGATTTTGGGGTCAAAAGGTCAAAGGTCATGCGCACTGGACATCGAAGTAGCAACACTCAGAAAAGAGGTAGTTTATACCTATTACCAACACCCTTTGGGAGATTGAGGTAAGCGGGGGGTATTCTTAGTGAGCATTGCTCACAGTACCTCTTGTTAAAAATTGTGAAATTCATGGCCCCTAGATCAGGGGTTCTGTTGCTAGGGTGGGGCTCTATAAGTCATATAGTGAAAATGCATTATTTCTTTGAAAATCTTCTTCTGTGTCCTTGGGTATTAAGTAGACAAACCAATAGCATGGTTATGATGAGCAAGGATGCCTCTTTCAAAATTGTGAAATTCATGGCCCCTGGGTCAGGGTTTCTGGTATTAGGGTGGGGCCCTATTGATCATATAGTGAAAATGCATTTTATTTCTTTGAAAATCTTCTCCTCTGCTGCTGGGTATTAAGTAGACAAACTAATAGTATGATAATGATGATCAAGGATGCTTCTTTCAAAACTGAAATTTATGGTCCCTGGGTAAGGGGTTCTGGTGCAAAGGCGGGGCTGACCACATAGCTATTCAATGTTTCTTCCATCCAAAAGTAAAATTCTTATATTTAAACACAAACCTAATTCAAACATTGGAAGGTTGTTACATGATACTCAGGTGACCTATAAGGCCCCTGGGCCTCTTGTTTTTTTCTCAGGCTCAAATGTGCTTTTCTGATCAAAATTTGTTAGTTGTCTGTCGTCGGCATAAACTTTTCACATTTTCATCTTCTTCTCCAGAACCACTGAGCCAATTTCAACCAAAACTTGGCACAAAGGGGAGATAATCACAAAATTAGGGTGGTTTCATTTAAAAATCTTCTCAAGAAGCACTGGGCCAGAGGACCTGAAATTATCATTAAAGATTCCTGACCTAGTGCAGATTCAAGTTTGTAGCTCACCTGAGCTGAAAGCTCAAGTGAGCTTTTCTGATAATTTTTTGTCCGTCGTCTGTCTGTCTGTCCGTCTGTCTGTCCGTTTGTCTGTTAAACTTTTCACATTTTCGACTTCTTCTCCAGAACCACTGGGCCAATTTCAACCAAACATGGCCAAAAGCATCCTTGGGTGAAGGGCTTTCAAGTTTGTTCAAATGAAGGGCCATGTCTCTTTCAAAGGGGAGATAATCATAAAAATGAAAAAATAGGGTGGGGTCATTTAAAAATCTTCTTCTCAAGAACCACTGGGCCAGAAGAGCTGAAATTTACCTGAAAGCTTCCTGACGTAGTGCAGATTCAAGTTTGTTCAAATCATGGCCCCTGGGGAGTAGGATGGGGCCACAAGTGGGGGGGGGGGTCAAAGTTTTACATACAAATATAGGAGAAAGCTTTAAAAATCTTCTTCTCAAGAACCATTGGGCCAAAGAAATTGACATTTACATGAAAGCTTTCTGACATAGTGTAGATTCAAGTATGCAAAGGGTAGTTTGGGCCATAATAGGGACTAAGGTTTTACATGGAAATATATATGGAAAGTCTTCAGATATGGGCCAAAGTGACTCAGGTGAGCGATGTGGCCCATGGGCCTGTTGTTACAAATCATGGCCCCTGGGGGTAGGATGGGGTCACAATAGAGACCAAAGTTTTACATTCGAATATATAGGGAAAATCTTTAGAACTGGACCAGGGTGACTCAGGTGAGCGATGTGGCCCATGGGCCTCTTTGTTAACCTATATCTTTTATTTGTGTGAAGATATTCAAACATTAAGAACAGACATATATATATATAAATCTTTTTTTCTTTCATTTTTTCATCCAGGGTAGTTTAGAACTGTGTGCATTGGTTTTGGAAGAATTTGGACTGTTTAGGCTAAAATCCATTATGTAAGTTCATCTTTGTGGTGCACAAATTCCATATGATCATTTCAAATAGTCAACATTGCTTCTATTTTCAATTTGAAATTCTACATGTATTTTGTTTGAGAGATGAAAACAATCCTCGAAACATTATCACCGTTATCTTTAATTTTCCATCATACTTGTGTCAAAGAGTTGAACTTTCTTTACCAGTAATTTTATATTGACTTCGCATTGTGTGATATATAAAGTTTTTATGATTTTATTTTCTGTCTAAGATATTCAATATTTAAAGGAAAAAGATAATGGTAGGAGATGGTAGGATAAATTCTAATTATTCAGAGAAACTTGATAAATACTGTGTTTGAACTTATATACTCGATAACACAATAGAAGAATGCAATTTACTAGTTAAACTTTGATAGGATACTAAATTTAGGATGAGCCAATAAGATTATGTCTTGTTTTTCATGTTACAGGATTGGACAGAATATGAACACACACATCCAATACTTCAAAGATATTATGTTTGTGGAGGCAGAGATTTTGATTGCATCCACTGTTTAGAATACATCCTTAAGGGAAGCAGACTGCCGCCTTTACCCAATGATATAATGATTAATCATAACTATATCTGTTTTGTACCAAATAGAAAGACCATTGATTCAGGTCATTTTCAAATCCACTGGCATACATTGTACTATACATGCAACCTTTTCAAACTTTACATTTAAGATTTTGTAAAGGAAATATCTTAATGTTTCACATGTTTACCTTTCACTGTGCTATGTAATTCATTATACCTGCCATTATTCCAGTCTTCCTGAACATAATTTGTTTTCTGCAATTTCATTGGCCAAGAGGCTTAATCCTGGGTTATCAGATTGAGCATTTATATTTAGTATCCCATTGATTTTGTCAGCCCTATATAAGGAGCTGACTCAGATTTACTCACTCTGCTAGGTTAAAGAACTCTAAGGTTTGTACTTTTCACATGAATTTCGTGTTCGCCTCTTATCTTTTACATAGAGTAGGAAATGAACATAACATTGAGTTAGGGAACAATTTAGATTTTACATTATAATATGTAAATACCTTAGCAGAGTCAATTTACTTGGTTCAGGGTAGTATCAGATATTACTTTTTCAGAGTTTAAGTGTTTAGGCTATCTCAATGTTTCTATAGTTAGCCTTGTCCTATGTTACTTTTAGATGTATGGAAGCCTTTTAGTGTTATAACACTATATTTATGCTCCCATTCAAAGAAGAGGGGCATATTGGTTTGCACCTGTTGGTCGGTCGGTAGACCACATGTTGTCCGCTTAATATCTTAAGAACCATTCACTTGATCGTAACATATTTCATATGTGGGTTGGTTATGAAAAGAAGAGGACCCCAATTGTTTTTCGGGTCGAAATGTCAAGGGTCAATCTACTCTGGACATAGGAAGACACTGCCTGCTCAATATCTTGAGAACCCTTTGCTTGACAGACATCAAACTTGGTACACTGGTACATCTCAAGGAGTAGATTTGAGGTCACATGGTCAGAAGTCAAGGGGTAAACTGGACATAGTAATATATTGTCTCTTATGTTTTAAGAATTATTTGCTTGATTGACACCAAACCTGGTACAGCATAAGGAGTAGATGACCCCTATTGATTTTTAGGTCACTTGGTCAATCCACTCCTGACATAGGAAGATATTGTTTGCTCAATATTTCGAATTGATGATACTACTATCAATCAAATTATGCATGTGTATAACCCTTTTCAATTTTGCACCATGGGGGCTTATATGTTTTACAAACACCTCATGTTTTATAGTTTGTGAAAGCTTGTTAGGGTCATAACTTTAGATTTTCTTATTATGGTACTTGCCCGTCAGAGACTGGACATATTATGGTATGGTGTTGTCTGTCCGGACCTTGTAAGATGGGATACAGACTGAACCGTAAGCTCCAGAATCTTACAACTTGGTACATTTGATCACCATAAAAGGAAGATGCTTATTGTTTTTTAAGGTCAAGGTTGTAGGTTCACTTAATAGGAAAACCTTGTTTGAGAAAATTACAGATTCTTGAACTGAGTATTTTGAGGAAACATTACATAGAAAGTACATGATTTGTCAAATTTCTCCCAATATTCAACTGAGAACCTTATTCTGCAGAGTATTTGTATGGGTATGGAAAATGTGTATGTGGTTATGATTTTGATTTTTGTTTAATTTTTTTTTTGTTGAAAATTACAGGTTTAACCGAGTCAGTTTTTGAGGAAATATACATGTATTAAATAAATGACGGCTTGACCTTTTAACTCATCTCACAGTTTTGAAGCTAGGGTCTTTGTAAATAACTTCTTTGGTGTTTTAGAATATTTACAGATTGTTGATCATGGTCAATTTTGGGGAAATATTTTCCGCAGAGCTCTAGTTGTCTATCTACCGGCCTCCTGTCACTTTTAAGTTTAGGAGCTTTTATTCATGGAAAGAAAGTATGTGACAGCCTGATGATGGCTGATACTATTTAAAGCCTTTTTATACGCCCGTCTTAAGACGTTCCATATTATGGTATGGCGTTCATGTCCGTCCGTCTGTTAGCTTTTTCTTGTCCGACCCGTAACTTAAATACTACAAGGCCTAGAATCATCACACTTTGTCTGTAGATACATCTTGGGTAGAAGGTGTGTCGCACATTAAAACCAGGTCACTGTGACTTTTCATTAAGAAGATATGGCCATATATGGCAAAAACTTGTCCGGCTCATAACTTGAAAACTATTAGACCTAGAATCACCAAAATTGGTCAACTAATGCATCTTAGGTAGAAGGTGTGTCGCATCCTACTTTAAGGTCACTGTGACTTTTAATTAAGGTGATATAAAAAAAAATGTTTTAATGGGTACAATCTATACTGTTAACAATATGTGACGGGCGTATCATGTGCCGTGACGTTGCACTTTATTCTAGAAATGGCATCAGAAAAACACCCTATGTAACCTTTTCTGCTTGTACTCATTTATTTTTATTGGAAAACTTATTACTTGTTATCAGCTACTCTAAAACAATATTGACTTGTGCTATAATAAATTTGTAAACTTTACAAGTCTTTTCATTTCAAACAAGGTGTTGAACAAGTTGTTGAACATCATCTGGGATTCACAACCAAACAGGTACAACATGGAAACAGTGTGTTCCATGATTTCTGTAGTGTAACAAGTCCAGCTGATCCCAAGTACACTGTACTATTGACAACGATTGTTTTTGATAAGCACAATAGAAGTTCTACTTTGGGAGAAGCTATAATTATTTTAGTCCTAGCATACACTGCTTCCTGTTAGAGTTAGGGTGCTGTATAACTTGGTACCTCTTTGAGATAAAATGCTTTATCATCAAATCATAAAGCATCTTCCCTCTAACAGATACCAGATTATAAAGCACCCTCCCTCTAACAGGTACCAACTTATAAGGCACTCTCCCTCTAACAGGTACCAGATTATAAAGTACACTACCTCTAACAGGTACCAACTTATAAAGCACCCTCCCTCTAACAGGTACCAACTTATAAAGCAGCCTCCCTCTAACAGGTACCAGATTCTATAAAGTACCCTCCCTCTAACAGGTACCAACTTACAAAGCACATTTCCTCCAACATGTACCAGATTATAAAATATCCTCCATTTATAATCTGGTACCTGTTAGAGGGAGGTTGCCTTATAATCTGGTACCTGCTAGAGGGAGAGTGCTTTATTAGTTGGTACCTGTTAGAGAGAGAGTGCTTTATAATCTGGTACCTGTTAGAGGGAGAGTGCTTTATAAGTTGGTACCTGTTACAGGGAGGTTGCCTTATAAGTTGGTACCTGTTAGAGGGAGAGTGCTTTATAATCTGGTACCTGTTAGAGGGAGAGTGCTTTATAATCTGGTACCTGTTAGAGGGAGAGTGCTTTATAAGTTGGTACCTGTTAGAGGGAGAGTGTCTTATAAGTTGGTACCTGTTAGAGGGAGAGTGCTTTATTAGTTGGTACCTGTTAGAGGAAGGTTGCCTTATAAGTTGGTACCTGTTAGAGGAAGAGTGCTTTATTAGTTGGTACCTGTTAGAGGGAGAGTGCTTTATAATCTGGTACCTGTTAGAGGGAGAGTGCCTTATAAGTTGGTACCTGTTGGAGGGAGAGTGCTTTATTAGTTGGTACCTGTTAGAGGGAGGTTGCCTTCTAAGTTGGTACCTGTTAGAGGGAGAGTGCTTTATTAGTTGGTACCTGTTAGAGGGAGAGTGCTTTATTAGTTGGTACCTGTTAGAGGGAGGTTGCCTTATAAGTTGGTACCTGTTAGAGGGAGAGTGCCTTATAAGTTGGTACCTGTTAGAGGGAGAGTGCTTTATTAGTTGGTACCTGTTAGAGGGAGGTTGCCTTCTAAGTTGGTACCTGTTACAGGGAGAGTGCTTTATTAGTTGGTACCTGTTAGAGGGAGAGTGCTTTATTAGTTGGTACCTGTTAGAGGGAGGTTGCCTTATAAGTTGGTACCTGTTAGAGGGAGAGTGCTTTATTAGTTGGTACCTGTTAGAGGGAGGTTGCCTTATAAGTTGGTACCTGTTAGAGGGAGAGTGCTTTATTATTTGGTACCTGTTAGAGGGAGAGTGCTTTATAATCTGGTACCTGTTAGAGGGAGAGTGCTTTATAAGTTGGTACCTGTTAGAGGGAGAGTGTCTTATAAGTTGGTACCTGTTAGAGGGAGAGTGCTTTATTAGTTGGTACCTGTTAGAGGAAGGTTGCCTTATAAGTTGGTACCTGTTAGAGGGAGAGTGCTTTATTAGTTGGTACCTGTTAGAGGGAGAGTGCTTTATTAGTTGGTACCTGTTAGAGGGAGGTTGCCTTCTAAGTTGGTACCTGTTAGAGGGAGAGTGCTTTATTAGTTGGTACCTGTTACAGGGAGGTTGCCTTATAAGTTGGTACCTGTTAGAGGGAGAGTGCTTTATAAGTTGGTAGCTGTTACAGGGAGAGTGTTTATTAGTTGGTACGTGTTAGAGGGAGAGTGCTTTATTAGTTGGTACCTGTTAGAGGAAGGTTGCCTTATAAGTTGGTACCTGTTAGAGGGAGAGTGCTTTATAATCTGGTACCTGTTAGAGGGAGAGTGCTTTATAAGTTGGTACCTGTTAGAGGGAGAGTGCTTTATAATCTGGTACCTGTTAGAGGGAGAGTGCCTTATAAGTTGGTACCTGTTAGAGGGAGAGTGCTTTATTAGTTGGTACCTGTTAGAGGGAGGTTGCCTTATAAGTTGGTACCTGTTAGAGGGAGAGTGCTTTATTATTTGGTACCTGTTAGAGGGAGAGTGCTTTATAATCTGGTACCTGTTAGAGGGAGAGTGCTTTATAAGTTGGTACCTGTTAGAGGGAGAGTGTCTTATAAGTTGGTACCTGTTAGAGGGAGAGTGCTTTATTAGTTGGTACCTGTTAGAGGAAGGTTGCCTTATAAGTTGGTACCTGTTAGAGGGAGAGTGCTTTATTAGTTGGTACCTGTTAGAGGGAGAGTGCTTTATTAGTTGGTACCTGTTAGAGGGAGGTTGCCTTCTAAGTTGGTACCTGTTAGAGGGAGAGTGCTTTATTAGTTGGTACCTGTTACAGGGAGGTTGCCTTATAAGTTGGTACCTGTTAGAGGGAGAGTGCTTTATAAGTTGGTAGCTGTTACAGGGAGAGTGTTTATTAGTTGGTACGTGTTAGAGGGAGAGTGCTTTATTAGTTGGTACCTGTTAGAGGAAGGTTGCCTTATAAGTTGGTACCTGTTAGAGGGAGAGTGCTTTATAATCTGGTACCTGTTAGAGGGAGAGTGCTTTATAAGTTGGTACCTGTTAGAGGGAGAGTGCTTTATAATCTGGTACCTGTTAGAGGGAGAGTGCCTTATAAGTTGGTACCTGTTAGAGGGAGAGTGCTTTATTAGTTGGTACCTGTTAGAGGGAGGTTGCCTTCTAAGTTGGTACCTGTTACAGGGAGAGTGCTTTATTAGTTGGTACCTGTTAGAGGGAGAGTGCTTTATTAGTTGGTACCTGTTAGAGGGAGGTTGCCTTCTAAGTTGGTACCTGTTACAGGGAGAGTGCTTTATTAGTTGGTACCTGTTAGAGGGAGAGTGCTTTATTAGTTGGTACCTGTTAGAGGGAGGTTGCCTTATAAGTTGGTACCTGTTAGAGGGAGAGTGCTTTATTAGTTGGTACCTGTTAGAGGGAGGTTGCCTTATAAGTTGGTACCTGTTAGAGGGAGAGTGCTTTATTATTTGGTACCTGTTAGAGGGAGAGTGCTTTATAATCTGGTACCTGTTAGAGGGAGAGTGCTTTATAAGTTGGTACCTGTTAGAGGGAGAGTGTCTTATAAGTTGGTACCTGTTAGAGGGAGAGTGCTTTATTAGTTGGTACCTGTTAGAGGAAGGTTGCCTTATAAGTTGGTACCTGTTAGAGGGAGAGTGCTTTATTAGTTGGTACCTGTTAGAGGGAGAGTGCTTTATTAGTTGGTACCTGTTAGAGGGAGGTTGCCTTCTAAGTTGGTACCTGTTAGAGGGAGAGTGCTTTATTAGTTGGTACCTGTTACAGGGAGGTTGCCTTATAAGTTGGTACCTGTTAGAGGGAGAGTGCTTTATAAGTTGGTAGCTGTTACAGGGAGAGTGTTTATTAGTTGGTACGTGTTAGAGGGAGAGTGCTTTATTAGTTGGTACCTGTTAGAGGAAGGTTGCCTTATAAGTTGGTACCTGTTAGAGGGAGAGTGCTTTATTAGTTGGTACCTGTTAGAGGGAGAGTGCTTTATTAGTTGGTACCTGTTAGAGGGAGGTTGCCTTCTAAGTTGGTACCTGTTAGAGGGAGAGTGCTTTATTAGTTGGTACCTGTTACAGGGAGGTTGCCTTATAAGTTGGTACCTGTTAGAGGGAGAGTGCTTTATAAGTTGGTAGCTGTTACAGGGAGAGTGTTTATTAGTTGGTACGTGTTAGAGGGAGAGTGCTTTATAATCTGGTACCTGTTAGAGGGAGAGTGTTTATTAGTTGGTACGTGTTAGAGGGAGAGTGCTTTATAATCTGGTACCAGTTAGAGAGTGCTTTATAATCTGGTACCTGTTAGAGGGAAGGTGCTTTAAGTTGGTACCCATAGTATGTTACAACATAGACCATAGCATATCTTGCGCATCTGACAAATTAAACGTTATAAACTACTATCATCAGTTAACTGAAAATTAGAAAGTTAGAAATACATTGATAAAATAGAAGTTCTGTACAGTTTTAGTTTCAATTAAAATAACTAGTACGAATAAATAACACTACTGTTATTATAGACAATGAAGTACAGAAGACATCAGGAATTAATTGAAAAGTGGGGTATATAATATGTATCGGTACTGCATGTCTGAAAGTGCGCAAGATTTAAAAACAAAATCGATTGCTTTTAGATAGTCAATATCATAGGCGTAGCTTGGGTTATAATATTACCGAGGCAGGGGGTCTGGGGGGCTGTGCCCCCCAGAAGCTATCGACATTTTACCAACGTAAAAGGTTTTGTTTTTTTGTTTTGTTTTTTTTACCGAGGCAGCCGCCTCGGTTGCCTCAATGGAAGCTACGCCACTGAATATTGACATTTATGGTCATAAACTGGTGATTATACAATGTTTGTGACTTCCATCTCTTACTTCTGGGAAAGTTGGAAAAACGTCATTATATTTTGCTGCTATTTTCTTGTGTATAAAGATCTACGTGACGCAGATTCTTGTGCATAGAAAATCGTCTTACTTAATGAGGACTTGTTCTTAAACCTCGGGTTGTCTTTTACAAAAAATATCATTTTACATGTATTCATTTCATTTACGAAATGACACTACCCCGTTCTTAATGACAGTTATGATGTTCTAATAAATATTTCACAATTTCCTACAAATTTGAAATAATCACCATTGCATTTCTGAAATCAAAGTCGCCGCCCTGAATTTTTACCGCCCATATGATATGTAGAGGCTAGACAATCAAGACAACTGCATTTGTCCAAATTCCGTGGTCTTTGTTTGAAGAACAGGGATATCAGTTTTCAAACAACAAATATGTAAAAGTCTTGATATCCTCTATGGAAAATAACATTTCAAGTTGATTTAAAGTGTACACATTGTTAATTGTAATTAAGCGTATTTCATATCAATGTGCTGTCACAACATTCCGTGAAATTATGAATACTACGACGTTCTAATGGTGTATCAAGATTTTAAAATATTCTGCCCGAAATTTGTACATCAATGATTTAGAAATATCAGTCTAATACTTTGGGGAGGGTGTGATGCTAATACATCCATTATAACACACGGTACCTAATATGCATTAAAAAAATTATATGTTTATGCATAGAATTACCATTTTTCTCAATTCACTGCAACAGTGTATCATTCTTGTTAACAATGTAGATTATTAATATTTGTCAGGGTTTTTTGATACTTGCTTATGTAATATATGTCTCTTGATTTAGACGCGGGTTGTGTCGAAAATCTGAGTTTAAAATAATCAACAGTGTTGTGCTTCTCATTTTTAGAACCGAGTGATTTGAATATGATTGAAAGTATTCATGTTTCCTACGTAATTGATAATAAATATACATGTGTTTGCCAACCACAATGGAGCTCCAACAGGACCTATTTTACCTAATATTGGTCTATCAAGAAATAAGTATAAAAGAATTGACACACGACGATTATTCGTACGAATCATTGTGAATTATAAATTGGCACGAGGGATAACTCGTACCTACATAAGATGAGATAACTCGTGGTCGTCACCCTGTAAGCGGTACCAGATAGCCTCGACCCAATTAAACACCCAACGTATGAACAAAGATTTCGTATTATCTTTATGTTTTTGATCTATTTTGGAGCTAGAATATTCAAAAACTTTGGGAAAATATTCATCAAGCGATATTTGGATGTGGAATTGAGAAGAAGTCATCATTATTCTCAAAATTTTGCATTTCGATTTTAGAAATGTAACATACGATACAATAATTTTTTTTTATGAAAACGTATTTGCAGAGCAAATGTTACCCCTTTTATGAAAATCTCGTAGTGTACAGAGAATGAAAATATAAACATTTCTTTTGCAGAAGTCATTGGTTGGTCTCAAATTTGACAAACGTGTCGAGATGTAACATTCGTGATGTAACATTCGTTACCGAGAAATTAATTAAAGGGAATGATAGAACAATTTCCCGCGTGTTTTTGCTCTCTTGTCTGCATGATGTGGTATACGACATGAACGTCTACTATGAACATTTGAGTTTGAAAGTCAATACGTGTTAAACTTTGAGAATTAGGATTAATTTTCTCTTACGGTAAGTACTGTTACAACAACTGCAATGTTTGATATACAATATTGATTAAGCAGGTGGAATGTTTTGGTCTGAATTTGTTCTTCTGATATCAAAGAATGTATATCGTATTCCAAATATCTCGAAATTCCTCTGGTGTAAGAATTACATTGAGTAGAACGCTGGTAACATACGTTACTCAAAGTAACGTATGTTGCTTAATGAAATGCTTGATTAGACATCAAATATTGAACTACATATTGACAAAATCATCTTTAATGATATGTTTGTTGAATATCAACTATGTTATGAAGAAACAAATGTGTTATTGTTCCCGTATTCACCAGCATATACAGATATCCTCTGCAAGAAATACAGGCCATGTTTTTCTCTGCTACTGTCCTATTTATGATACATGTAACTATGCAACTCTACATTTATCAATTTGCTAGAATTCAGCATCTTTTCATAATATATATTAGAAATGAAGGGATTAATATCTGATGATTGTTCTATGCAATCTTATGGAGAAATCATTCAAAAATATTTTATCTGAGTGTAACGTATGTTACCAGGAATTCCGTTACGTAATATTATTCTACTTGTTTTTAATTTTTTATTTATTTTTTCAGAAATGGCGCTTGTGAGAGCAGAAGTACAGAATAACTACCATGAAAAAAAAATGCATTAAAACATAAGAACAACCATGAAAAAATGTTTTTGAAATAATATTATATGCTCCCCTTGTGGCAATACTGAAAAGGTATAGAATGTCTGTATAGACAGTGAAAATAAAGGTTTAACTACCGGTCAAAGGCTACCATAATGATACATGTAAGTTTTGTCTCTCAAAATACTTATAAGCAACTGGTCATTTGAGTAATTTTGTATGACCTTTGACCGTGTGACTTGAAATCCAATGGGGGTCATCTATTCATGGGCACCAGTGTTTCAAGTTTGATGTCTATCAAGGAAAGACTTCTCAACGGACAATAGCGTATGTCCAGAGTAGTTTAACCGTTGTCCTTTTGACCTCAAAATCAATAGGGGACATCTATGTCTTAAGGTTCACGTTAAATATTCATTCATAACACCGCGTGGTGGATTATACTGACAGTTTCTATGGAAAGGTATTCCAAAATAAGCAACAAAAACATAAGATTCGGTATACATTTAATCAAAATGTTGGGAAATTAAACCTTTTCTATATATTATTATTGTAAACAGATTGTTAGAAATGGGTAAATATGTTTCTTTCCATTTTTTTTAATGGAAATGATGTGTTAATAGTAATGAAAGGAAAAATAAGAAACATACGTTACTTTCATTGTTTATTATAACAAAGAGCAACCCAGGTTTCAAAACATGTGTCTGTTATTTCTATAAGAATCATGAGCATTTAAATAGCGAAACATCAATCTTTTACTTTTGTTTTAATCGCATATTTATTGCAAATTAACAAATTCAGAAGAAAAGACACATTTGGTAAAAAAAATTTGCTTGTCTACGTTATATTTCTATTAAAATTGGTATTTCCATTGAATTAAGTGATGTCTTTATGATTTTGCAACATCAATCGTAAAGAATAACTGATGATGACATCGTTTTGGCATAATATTTTCATGGATGTACTGTTGTGTAAGTGTTGAAACATACGTTACAGAATTATAGCGCTACTTCATTTACATACAAAAAAGCTATCGTTCTATATCTATTGCTAGTCTTTTGTTTTCATGTTTCATACATATTGAACTGTTCGAGAATATTTGTTAATCAATTTTATTTTCTGCCATTTCAAAGATATTGAAAGTGATATCTAGTCGTTTATTTTGCGCTCTTAAAATCTGTTTGCTGACTTTTACAGCAGATAATTTCTTGTTGTGTTGATTAAATATTTTCTTTGAAAACCTGTATTTATTGTCATTCGCAAATTAGAAAAATATATGCTCAGTCAATTCCAATACAAGTTATGGAATAATACATGGAAAATTAATGTTTATCTTACATATTATCATGTCAAGGACTCAGTAACGATGGTTACATGTGAGAAAAATCTCGAAAAATATACCATACTTTGACCTACTGTAAAAAAAAAAAAAAAAAATCTGTCATACTTATATGTAACTTGAAACAATTTGAGATGAGTGTTCAACAGATATTTACCATTAATAAAGCATGTTACCATATATATTTTGAATGGTCGATAAACCATGATTTTGAAACCTTGGGTGTGAAGAGAACAATAATTGAATTATTGCGCGCATGCACGCTTTAATTGAATTATTGCTCTCTTTTTGAATTGTTGGGTTGATATCATCAATTCATTTAATGAAAGCAGCAATTGAATTATATAGCGCGAATCGATTCATCACTAATCAATGCTATCATGAATCTAATTAATGTGCACAATAACTCAGAATTAAAGATATCATCAATTGTTTGAAGAGAGTTGTTGCGCGCATCAAATGTATTGATGGTATCTTAAAATAATTCAAGGTTTTTCAAATGCTGGAAAATCTTTCCGTCTATTGGTGATCCAATTTCAAAAGTAAGTTCAGCGTATGATAAGTTTTGAGGCATGCAGACTACTAACAATTAAGTTGATGTTACAAGGGTTTCAACAGTCTCGTTTAAAGTCAACATTTCGTAAATTCTATTGTCGTCATAACGATCGAATTTTTAAATACAACTTGTCATTAGGTTGAATATGCTGTCTTACGTATTTTAAATCAATTGTTAGGCCGTGGTTTTTTTATACATACCAATTTTGGCTACGGATTACTCCGTTTACCTGATCAAGATATCGGGCTCATGCGCGGCGGGTGTGGCCGGTAAACAGAGGTACTAACTCCTCCTATAGGCACCTAATTCCACCTTCATTTAATTCAAGGTATGTAGCATGGACATTAGATGTTAGATATTTTTTCCTATACAATCCTTTGCCAACTGGCTATCGTGAATCCAATATGGCGATTTATTAAAATTAGCAAAACGGTAATTATTTCTGGCAATGTGGAAAGAATGATATTGATTTCATAAGTTCAACACTTTGAGATAGAATCCAAAAGTGATGGTTACGCGTTGCTATAGGAGTTATCATTATGAGATTGATCACTGTTCATTATCTTCACCTTTTCATCATGCAAAAAACTAAATACATTTGTCCACCTTCGAAAATCAGCACATTGTCTTCTTTCTGTCAGTTTGCCCGACCTCTTCAGCGTGGATTTGATTGAAATACATCTAGAGCTATCGTCTCGCCTTCGTCTGTTATTTTCCATCCAAATTAGCGCTAAATCTCGATGATTTTGGCACAGATGGAGCGCCAAATTAACATCACAGGCACCTGAAGTATGGATAGCGTGTATAAATCTTATGTTCATACCCCATTTCTGGACCCAATAGAAAATACAGAACCATGCAATAATTTATCCAAAATATGTGATTTATCCACCAATCACCCTTATAAGTCGCTCTAAATAGTCAGTTTCTGCTTACTATAAGCTTTTGAGATGACCACTTGTGAGATATTATGCATATATTGTATCTCACAAGTAGTCTTCTCAAACGCTTACAGAAACTGCCTAGAACGCCTTATGAAAGTGATCGGCGGGAAAACCACTTATTTTGAATAGATTATTGTTGGGTAGAGGATGGGGGTATATACACAAGATCTATACACGGTATCCACACTTCAGACGCCTGTGATTAGATATGATTAATTATAACATAAACGCAAATACTTGAAGAATTCATTCATTATCTGAAGATTAAATTGCGCGCAATAATTCAATATGATGCGCACATCGATCAAACCAGTTATTGCTCTTATCTATTCTCTTTAGAGAAGTCGAGAGGCACAGCCTTCATGAAGGCTATGCCTCTCGACTTCTCTAAAGAGAATAGTACAGATGTAATAATTGAACTGATGCATGCATCAATTGACATATTGCGCGCAATAATTCAATTGACACGCTCATCAAGTTAATTATTGCTCTTATCAATATTGAATTAATGTACGCATCAATTCAGTTATTGCTAGCATCAATTATATATTGGTGATATGCGCGCATCAATGTGGTGGAATTATTGTGCACAAAATTTATTTAAAGATTTGATCTCTTTAATTCAATTGAAGATATCCATTTTATTTACCACAAGTTTGTATGCGCATGAATTCTTTAAATAGAGCAACACTTCAATCAAAGAGGTCACTACTTTAATTGTTGATAGGTTGAATTGAAGAAATCTCTCTCTCTCTCTCTCTCTCTCTCTCTCTCTCTCTCTCTCTCTCTCATATGATATCATTAATTCATTTGAAGAGTACAATGATTCAATTGTTACGAACAACTGAATTGGTGTGCGCAATACTTCAAATGAAGAGAACAATAATTCAATTATTTCGCACATCAATTGAATTAATACCCCTTTAATTAATTAACTTATAGCGCTCGTCAATTTACTTGTTGATATCATCAGTTTATTTGAAGATAGAAAACTATATTTTATGCATAGTCTCATTGCGGAATTTTCGATGCAGAATTTATGCCACAGTGTCATTCGACACACGCGTTTGTTGGCTAGTGACCTAGTTCTGGGAGTCTTTGAATCTCCAAGTCCCGATTCTCCAGCTTCCTCAGTGACGGCTCTCTCTTTCTAAATATCTTGATCTACTTACTGTCTGTTATTCTGAGTGTTTTTAACCAAACGTTCACACCTCTTCGAAACCTTTTTATATTCCCTGTATGATAGGTGAAGATAACGAACAGTGATCAATCTCATAACTCCTATAAGCAATGCAAAATAGATAGTTGGGCAAACGCGGACCCCTGGACACACCAGAGGTGAGATCAGGTGCCTACAGGAGGAGTAAGCACCCCCTGTCGACCGGTCACATCCGCCGTGAACCCTATATCCTGATCAGGTAAACGGAGTTATCCGTAGTCAAAATCAGTGTGCCAAGAACGGCCAAATAATCGGTATATGAAATACGTCAGACAGCATTTGACCCAATAATAGGTTGCATTGACGAACTAGATCGTTATAACGACCATAGAATTTGCGAAAATGCTGACTTCAATCGAGATTGTTGAAACCCCTGTACCATCAACTTGTATGTCAGTAGCTTACATCGATTTAAAAACTGACCATAAGCAGAACAAGCTCTAGCGTATCGAATCAGTTGAGAGATATAAACACCACATGCAGTGATAATGGATAATACACAAATATGGGAAGTTGACGATGGAGAAGCTGAAATCATCCCGTTCATAAAAGAATGACATGGAAGCAGCATATAACATCAGCTGAAGCAAAAGCAAGAAGAAAACTAAGCATCATGGGGAAATTGTCAGGAACAAATTGGGGTGCCAATGAAAAAATATTAAAATCAGTTTACCAGGGGAATGTTCGTCCACATCTCGAATATGGATCTAGCTCATGGATGACAGCAGCAAAAACCCACCTACAAACCTTAGACAAAGTACAAAACCAGGCACTACGAATCATTACAGGTGCCATGAAGTCAACCCCAATACATAGTATGGAGGAGATAACAAACATAACTCCGCTAAATAAGAGAAGGGAGTGCAATGCAATGTTACAAGCCGCAAAATACTGCTGTACTGAAGATCACCCAATGAATAATAGACTAACGCAACTCTCATCAGGCAGACTGAAAGGATCAAGTTTTGTATTAGAGACAAGAGCTTTACAAAGAGAACATCATGAATCGCTACCAAAACAAGTCAAACCTATAGCCTTTTCTGTAAATGACTACCCTACTGAAGATAAACTGAGAAATGTCAGCATTCAGACATCAGTACCAAACATCACATCCAAAGATGAACAATCTGATATTGTAAAGAAAACTCACACTATGACCATGCTAGAAGAACAGTACCCCTCTGAATTTTGGATAAGAGTATTCACAGACGGATCAGCCACAAATGCAAAAACAAACGGAGGGGCTGGTATATACATCCAATATCCAAATGAAGAGCGACAATCTGAAGCAATACCAACAGGCTTGCATTGTTCCAACTACAAAGCTGAAAAAAAGCCATCAGACATGCTGCACATACCATCACAGACAAAGTCAATATCACAACTCCAGTTGTTTTCCTGACAGATGCTCTATCTGTATTACAGAGCTTGACAAACAACAAGCTACCATTACTAGAACAGGCGCTATTTAACATTCAAAGTCGCATAACAGTGCTACAATGGATCCCTTCGCACTGTGGAGTCTATGGTAATGAACAAGCTGACATTCTCGCAAAACAAGGTGCTGGACAACAACAGGAGAAAAACCCAGTCTGCCTTGCAGAGATGAAAACCATAATCAAATCTCTGTACAGAAAATCCAAGCATCAAGACAGTTACCACCATCTGTCGAGACCTGAACAAACCGTCATATTCAGACTGAGAACAGGACACAATAGACTAAACAAACATCTGAACAGAGTGATGAAAGTGGTACCATCCCCAATGTGTCCCTGTGGTGAGGCAGAACAAGATACAACACATATTCTACAGACATGCAAGAACCATCAGGCATTGGGACAAAGGATATGGCCATTACCAACAACCATCCAGGAAAAGCTATTTGGAACAGTGGAGGACTTACAGAAGACCACCAGATTCGTAGAGGAAGCAGAAATCCAAGTGTAGAGGCGAACGACAAGAAGAAGATCCCGTTTGTCATGCAGTTGAGTTGTCAGTTTGCCATTAATGTCTACTTTCAATAAAATATCTAGGTATGAAGCAGAAGTGGACGACTCTGTGGTGTCTTTTATTTCGAGCTCACAGGGATATATCGAATCGACATATGAATGAAAGTTATTATTGTGAATAGACAAAACGTCGTCGATATATCGAAATGTCGAATTGAAGGCCACAACAAGAGTTTTTTCTTCTTATTTCTCACTTCTCATTTTCTTCCTCCAACTTTTGAAAATTTCTTCTCGATCGTTTCGCAGTTGCTCGGCTCACTCTGATTATAGCGATCACGTCCTTTTATCCTTTTACAAGCCCGCTTTCTACCTACATTCTCCCTTCTTTTCACAAGCCTGCTTTCTACCTACCATGCCAAGAAATTCCGAGCAAAATCTCCGGTATAGAAAAACCGTTATAAATCAGTGACCGCAATCAAGAGATACATGTAAGCGACGGCTACTATTAATCAGCATGTACATGTAATATGCTTCCTATTGAAGCCAACGAATTCAGACCGGACGGGATTTCTTGACATGACTCTTCCTTCTTTCACAAGCCTGCTTTCTACCTACATTCTCCCTTCCTTCACAAGCCTGCTTTCTACCTACATTCTCCCTTCCTTCACAAGCCTGCTTTCTACCTACATTCGCAATAGGTACACAGTATTTCATCACCGTTTGGGACTCTTTTTCTAAATACCAGGCACATTCGAATTCATTGTTCTAAATTCGACGTTTTAGTTAGCAGACGATGTTTTTAATTACAACTTATCTAACTGCAAAGGTTTGTAAAATTTAGAAATTATTAAATTGGGGAGTTAGAAGTTTGGTCCAGTATATATATTGTCCGGTCCTACAAAACAGAGAACCCGGCCTAGAGAATCCTGGGATTTAAAAAAATTATACCTTATCGAATACGTATCTCTAATGTAATCTTTCTGTTGAAGTTTGTGTGATTCAATCTTTCAAAATTGATGTAAATCAACTCACTCAAAAGTGTACTTGAATAATTATCAAGCACGTAGCAAGAGAAGTTGGGAGGGGGGGGGGGGTGTTACAGGATTGTGAATAGTATAGTACATGTAATATTGGTAACGGAAATTCACAATTTCCCACTAGTTAGCGTACTTGATAAATTGTATTCTGTAGTAATACTGCGTAATTTGTACTATTTAACATTTCAACAATTACACTGTATTACACACAAAACGAAGAATAACACCGGTACCTCCTCGTAATCACTGAACATGATTTTGATATATGAATGAAAATGTAGATATCAACAGTAATTGTAAATCCCTTTCAAATCTCATTGCCTAGCTGGATAGCTCAGTAAGTTAACGTGTTGACTACTGATCTTCTTCTACTTCTACCAGTCAGTGGCCTCCGTCATCTGGTTGACTGTTCCGCCACGTTGGGGTGTGCGCAAATAAAAAAAGACAGGGATTTAAAAATTTCTATTATTTACAATTAAATCAAATATTAATTTACCGACGTCCAAACTATGTCCATTTTTATCATTATACCAAGAATTTTTGCCATGGCAAGTTGCATTCATTGTGGAAAATCAGTAAGTAAAAATTATTATATGAAACAGAATTAGCAGTATGTAGATAAAATGAGTGTGTCTATTATGTGATTTTATTGATCTTAGATATATTTATATGAATCACAAAATGAAGAATTTAATTTTTTGAAAAGTTAGCAATCATAAAAAAAATATCATTGATATACATAATACATTTCATAACAAGCATACTTTCAAGAGACTTACATGTATATTGCCGGTAAAATTGAATGAAATTACAGACCACAGTTTAGATTTTTTGCAAAAGATAAAGTAAACAGGAATATTTTTTACACTTCACTGATGTCAGACATCGGTAACTACACCAATTCTCCCACACACCTACAAGCTGTTGTACCTATAACTAGATTCTACGCAGGTAAATCGGGGCGAAACCACTCGATTAGTACATTGGGGCAAAACAACTCGACTTATGTTACCTGCATTGAAATTGGGACAAAACCACTTGGTGCGAATCCACCAGGTGCGAATAAGTAATTGGGACGAAACCACCCGTTACCGGCCTAATGGTTTCGTAACTGAGCCTTGAAAGCGTCAAGACTTGGTGACAGCACAGCTGAGGTGGGCAAGATATTCCACTCTTTGATGGTACGAGGGTAAAACGACTCTTTCCTGACCGTGGTTCTGCATGATGAAATCTGCTTGGCTTAACTCCCCGTTTTACAATCGAGATCGGTATTCAATGTAATCTGGTTTCATTCGGACATCCTCTGTAGTTTTTAGTTGCAATATTTATCCTCTGCTTTCATAATTTGACGGAAGGGACATGCAGTAAAAACACTACTGACTAGTCAGAACTTAAACCTCGCATATAATTTCTGAGTGATTTATTCAGTGTGAAAATTCCAAATGTCTACGAGATTCCTGAAGACTGCCAAGAAAAGCGAGAGGATATTGTTTCGAAGTTTGGCGTTACATCATGGCTGTGGTTTGCGTCAGAAAGAGGTAAAATCTGGTACATAATAGATCTACATAGAACATATTTTATTTTCCAATCAAGGGCCCTCAAGGGGCAACATGAAAATACATACAAATAATGTACTTATACATATACAAGTAAAGAAAGAAATGATTACATAACACATAGTTATGTACAAATACAGTGTCATATATTGTTCAAAATAAATTTTCCAGTTATATTTAGAATAGATGGCTCTTCAGAACATAGTATGTAAATGAATTTTTGTTCATCATTGAGTTTAGTAAAAAAAAAATTCACTGTTTTTTCTATAGCACCACAAAAAGATTTTCTTTCATCAACAAACCTTTCACATTTAATCAAAAAATGAATCTCATCACCTAATGAACCGGAGTTGCATTTGTTACATATTCGTTCATTCCTAGTATCAAAATTTTTAATTTTATTAATTCTCAAAACCAAAGTTTTGCTCCTTAAGTTTAAAATAAGTGCACAGTTTCCCATCAATTAATTTATTTCGATTGTTGTACGAGGTTTCAGTGTATACATGACACTGGTACCTGATATAGGAATTGTCACAATTATTGTGCGAAGAACTGTATAACAAAAATGTTGGCAATTTTACATGTGATCAATACATGTAAAGTCTGTTTCAGGACCTAAAAATTGTAAGTTATATAAATGCAAAGTCAGATATAGGCCTACTTCCTAAGTAACTTAAATTAGTTCAAATCCAAGTACACACACACACGTATTCTGAGGAAAATACAGTGAAAGCGAAATGTCGTCAGACTGACGGACATGTCCGGTAATTTGACTCTTGGTCCTGCAAACATCGTTATATTTCCGGTCCGAAAGTCCGCTGACTTTCCAGCAACGGTTTCGGAAACTACGTTTCGACTTCCAGTTCCATTTACATAAAAAAAAAAATATGAAAATGGCAACATATTCCAATCAAAATGGAACAGTAATGCAGTCCCCGGTAAATCTTTAAAATGAAAATCCAATGACAAGGAGGCTCAAAGTCTTTCATGTTTTAATATAAAAATAATAATACTTTTTTTTGTCTGGTAAAATGTGATTCGGTCTGGTAATGTTCCTGTGTTTACCAGACCAAATGTCCTGTAAAACATTTCAACATTTCACGATCACTGAAATTGCAGGAAAAGTCAAGTGAATGTATAAAGCTTGTAGAAAAAATGGTGAGAATAGAAATTCTGTAGTAATCCAGGATGGAACTCTGAGAGTTGTTGAACAATGCTAAACAACCTGAAATTCTCTGGATGACTTATAATCCAGTACACTTCCTCTGACTGAGAACCTGTAAATTCTGTCACTAAAACATCCATAATAAGCCTTTTATTTAAAAGCAACTATAGTATTATCAATTATGCTATTATTATTAGTGTTAAATCTAGAATCTAGAGAGGACACACATCTCATATGTTCAAAAGGGCACTTTTCGTCATGGCAAGGCACTTTTCGGGGCACTTTCATTGTATATATATATACTATGATAGTAATAGAATAATCATTTAGCCTCTTTAAAAGTTAATACCTGCTGCCTTGATTTTAAACTTTTCAATCAACCTTGTGAAATAACGAACAATTGTTTTTATTAACAAATATTTTTAAAATTTTATAGAGAAAAAAGGGCATGGTGCAATTAAAAAGGGCATGGCGCGGCGCCATGCTAGTTTGCTTTTAGATTTAACACTAATTATAGTTCAAATTGTGCGCGTTTGAACTATATGTTAAGTTAATACTGCATTTACATACACAGTCATTTTATATATATATATATATCTATATATATATGTATGTGTGTGTATAATCAGTGTGTGTAGGAAGTCGGTGATTTCTGGTCAGATCAAGGTCCAGAAGGATCTTTAATTCATAATGAGTACATGTATTTGATTTGCGGTATAATATTTTGTCCAGGCTGCAAGATGTAGAATTGTAGATCAATTGAGATGTGGAATTTCAACAAAATTGCAGATCCAACCCAAAAACACATAAGAAATATGTCATAATGACAGACATCATAAACAAAGAAAATGGAAAAATACCTTGAAAATAAAGTAAAAATACATCACAGACAAAAAGACTTGTTCACATAAACACCAAACTTCGTGTCTTTTTATGCAAGACGAACGATTTTAGTGAAAATCCAGTGTTTGGGTTCAGTAAATTCATCATCACTTTTATGTACAACAGTACATGTAAAATATATAATTTCAGCGGAAACAAGTTAGCGTTTGGTATAGGGAGAGTATTAGCTTGGTCTACCACTGACGTTCTATAATTTAATATCTATAATCTGCGTCTGTTGTTAAATCTTATTGTTTGATTTCCTCCAAGCTGTTATCAATTTACTTAAAACGTTAAGGTACTCATCATCAGAGTACTCTACACTTTGAAATCACCGCGTCAAAAGAAGCAGTAAAGCCCAGCTTGCATCTATTTACTTACATCATTATATATCCAATTTCATAAAAAGAATCCTTCAAAATTATCTCCTACACATAATGATTATGGGCTGTGTTCTTGAATCTCAAATTCTTTGTACCTCAGTTATACTAAAACATCTCTTTCTGTCATATAGATTTCAATAAGGATCTTTCTGAATTTACAAGGCTGGAACATGTGTTATTCATGACAATGAATTTTTAGCCCTGTTCAGCAAGAGCTAATAACTTTAAGAATTAATGACGTGAGTGTTTTGTTTATGGTGCCCTATTGTTTTTCAATCGGGATCGGAATATTTGATGTCGGTTTACTCGGAAATCCTCTAGTTTTATCTGTAGTGTAGTTGTTGCATAAAAAATGTGACCGCTAAGCTTAATGTTAAAAAAGACCTGTAAAAAGTCGATTGAGAGAAATTAATATGTCAACTCGATTTATAAAGGCTGCTAAGAAAAGTGAAAGAAGTTTGTTTCGATGTTTAGCTTCACAATGTGGTTACCACGTGCATCAGAGAGAGGTAAACTAAGCTTGCGAGGTTGTTAATTTATAACTTTTTCGAGTTCAGCGCAGTGTATAGAGGTTTTGAGTTGCGATATGATTTATATAATTTGTTTTCGTAATCGGCCTTATACTGGAGTTATTCTGGACGTAGACAATAAAATAGGAAAGATTGAAAGCCTCCAGATAAAATGTTATTACAAAATAGGGGCATACCTAATAAATTGAAGACCTACGGGTAATTGAAGACTTACAGAAGACCTACAAAAATGTGGGCTATATACATCAAAACTAATATGATTTTCTGATTAAGCATGTCTCAAATATGAAATAAACACAAACAATTTTGATAAAAATATATTTATAGGACTCAGTATGGGGAACAATTTTTTTCTGTTAGACGACCTAGTGCAAGAGCGATAACTTGCGTAAATATATATCTACAAATCAGCTGTTCAATTGTTATTTATTTCTTTTATTTTTTAATATACAATTTTGAAACATTTTTCCGATCTTTTAACAAAGAAATATACAAGAAATGATTATTAATTGAACAGCTGATTTGCAAGTATGACATTTATACGAGTTATCGTTCTTGTGCTAGGTCGTCAAGCGAGGAAAATAGTTGCCTCTACCCAGCTTTAAAAATACACTTTAAAACTTAATTTATCAAACATTTTTGTTATATTAGATATTTGAGACATGCTTAATGAGAAAATCATATTAGTTTTGATGTAAATAGCCTATAATTTTGTAAGTCTTCCATAGGTCTTCAATTACCTGTAGGTCTTCAATTAGGCTGGCCGCAAAATAGTACATGTTTGCACAATTTTCCTTTCATAATGTCTGTGATAAAGGATTGCTATGCTACAAATATGATAGGTGACATTTGCAGATGAATGTTGGAAAATACAGAACTAGTTAATATACAAACTGAAACTATGGCACGTCAAATTCACAAAAATGAGCTAAACATAGTTTCACAGTTGATAAACTAGGTTTATCAACTGTAAACTATAGTTAACGATGTTAATCTATATTTCACATCTGTAAACCATAGTTAACAGATAATCTATGTTTCACAAGCGTAAACTATAATTAACAATGAAAACAATCATTAGCGATTGCAAAACATAGTTTATCTGATGAATACGGTTTCACGATTGTTAACTACAGTTTACAAGTCTAAACTATTATTAAGTTTATCTGATAAATATAGTATCACAATTTGTGAAACTAGGATTAACAATTGTCAACTATAGTTAACGAATGTAAATTATAGTTTACAAATGTGAATCTGTATTTATCAGCAAAATCTATTGTTAACGTTTATTTAAAGACAGATATAAAACTTGGATTAGCATTTGTAAACTATGGTTTACAACCGTTAAATATAGTTTTACAGATGAAAACTATAGTTAACGAATCGTTAACTATAGTTTACAGTCGATGAACCTAGTTTATCAACTGTGAAACTATGTTTAGCTCATTTTTGTGAATTTGGCGTGCCATATGAAACTGTCATAATTTTATGTAATGATAATACGCATATAGTGTGACCGTTGGACCGAGTGAAGCATGAAATGGTCATTGGCGTGTCCCAAGTTATAATCATACATGTAATTCCATTAAGAACAGTAGATTATGATCATTTGAAAAATACTTAAAGGAACTCATGAACTCGTTCATATATTTAGTCGTATTACTGTTTTTCTATTTGTTGATTGGCTAAAAACTGCAACAATATAATGATCCTACCATTCATTTTTAACAAACTGGGTATTTGAATTAGAAATTACATGTCAGTCTTGTATTTTTGGCATTCAAAATTAAAACAGGAATAACTCTAAAAGCAACTAATTAATGAACAAAACAATATGGTGGTGTCCATATGGATCACACAATTTTCAGTGAACATATGTAGAGATTATCTCTATTCAGTTATTGATTTTCTCATTCTCTTCTCTCTGCCAATCAGTGTTCATCCCAATGAATATAAATGAAATGAAACGCCTTACAAAGCTATTTGTGTAATGTAATAAAATAATGAATAATTTTATAATATTAGTATATCAAATATGAGATATTTCATCCAGTGACTTAGAAATGAAAGCGACAAATGGACAATTTCATCTATTGGACAAAACACAAAATCTTCAAACGAAAACATGCATGTCAAACGAAAACATACACGTACCCCATTGTGTGCTTGAACAATATTAGGTGAGGTTAGAACACCCAACTATTTATTTCATTGTATCTGGAATTATTTGGAATAAAGGACAGAGACTGATTCTTTGCACTAAGTCACTGCTCTATGTTCAAATAAATCAAGATGCACGGAAATAAATATACATTTACTATAACATGTAGCGTATCACAGAAAG